>NW_024061775.1:0-61317 GCF_006381635.1 Hibiscus syriacus
CATCCCAAAGACGTTCCTGAGGGTATGGAAATAAGAAGTATCTCTACAAGAGGAGCATAACAATGAGAAGCATCTCTACCAAATGAGCATAACAACCATTTCTTCAAGTTAATGAAAGCCCAAAGAGACATATATGCTGGACTAACCTGAGAAACCCTACTTTACCATAATCAACATACACCTTAAATCAATCAATAATTTTGACACTTTCCATAGGACTATGATTTTTGAATAATTTAAAAGAGTAGTTGATTTATTTGATATTCATTAATTTCATGTCTTATGATTTAATTCTATTGTGAACCTGTAAAGGGTAATACTTTACAAAATTCTATCATTCTTCAATAAAGAAAGAAGAAAAAATATTTTCAAACAGGACAATCTCAAATGAGGAAGGTCCTTAAAGTAAATTGTTGCCTATTCTACTTCTATTGTAGAAAAAAAATGTGATGCCAAAAAGATGAAACATTTCACATTCTTGAAGGCAAGGGGTCTGAGAGTCCATAAAATATGAAGAATTGAACTTGTGACACTCTCCTGTGACATCATTAGCAATCCATTAAGAAAGATGATCACTTATCTCATGCTGAGGGCGATAAGCATCACCAGACAAATTATTTTCCCCAGCCATCAATTCATGTCTCTAGCAGATTCTCCAATCACATAATCATAAGTCCCATTAAGTATATTATGGAATGAACAAGTCACCACCTACACTCTGGTTATACCATGATATTGGCTCAAGTCTTGATACATCATTGATACTTCTTCCATGTCGATCATTTTCCTTGTCAGGATTATATCCATTATGTCTTTCAGAAGATTGTTGAACTTAAATTTGACATCGAAACAGATTCATACCTTTCATACGAGAGTGTGATATATCTTGGAGCAACAGAAGAGACAGTCGTTGTAGCAGTCATTGCAAGAAAATGCACCAACAAAAATCTTCAAGTTCATCCTGATGATGTTTATTTCTTCCGGTAAGGTTGTTACATTGGATGCCACTAACAACAAGGTCGAATTCACCAAGTCTACTCATCAATTACTCCAACCGATCATCATTCAGCTCCTGCGCATCTGTTTTCAAAGGTATGCCAAGACAGTAGAAGGCAACCTCTGCATCACTGATCCCATAAAAAAGAGGCAGGACATTGATACCATCAGGGAAAATATCTCTAGTAGATCCTTCTCCTCATGTATGGTTTTTAGGGAAACCTAGAAGCATTTCCACCTCATCAGGTTTGAGTGGAACAACTTTATTCCTTCCAACCCATACCAGATTCTATTTTCGGCACTCATCAAGAACATACTTCTGGACACTCGAAGGTGGCTCATCATCATAAGCTTCAAGAGCCTTACGGATCCTTTCTGTCAATTTGGCACTTCCTGTACATGTTTATAAACAGTTCAACTTTGTTCTTGGGTCTCAAGAAGGTCACCAGTTTTTTTTCAATGGAAAAGCATCATGTATGGTGCGTGGAGGAAGCAGAATAAGAGGAAATATGTTCTCAATTGGCAGATTATGAATGTAGCCCTTTTCCGTGCAGCATCACAAAAATACTTCGAATCTACAAATTCTGGCTCTACATCGTATAAGTACTATGACACTTCAGTCCACCAACTGGAGCAAGTACCACGTTCTCGTAGTAGAAATAAGGAGGCCCAATAGTATATTCTGGAAGTGTTCTTTGAGTTATATGATCTGGTTCGGTAAAAACCCCAAAACTAATCATTGGATTTGGAAGATGAAATGCATGATCGTCTTCATTAAGAAGATTCTTTTCAAGCTTCCTCTGATTCTTCTTTTTCCAAAAATCATAGCCCGAGTTTACCTTTTCTTGTAATTGGGGTTATTGCATAATGGTTTCCTATCTTCTACCGGAAGAACCGGAAGAAGTGCGTCAGCAGCCTTAGCCATTTGAGGAGCACATATAAAATCTGTCAACTCTGCAATTGATGAATCCAGATGACATCTCTCCATGGCTATTGAAGCCTCAGCCTCTGAGTACCCATTTTGTCAAGTATAACATTTATTCTCCTCATCAGAATCAGATTCAGGATTTCCTCGGTATCAGAAGAACTATCAATATCTGTGAAATCATCCTGAAAGATCGCTTCATAATCAGATGAGTAGTTATCAGAATCAACATGTTGCATGAGTGCGGACTTTTCAAGAGCCTGTACCATTGTATATGTAGTCTTGCTATTGCATCAAAATAAGATTACTGTTCACATAAATTGGTTTCTCTCCCACAGAAAAGTATATTCCAGAAATAGCCTTCACTGTAAACAAGGTTCATTGTGTTGGCCTGGAATGAATTACCAAGCAATTTATACCACTCTGTCCGACTAGATCCCTTCAGATCCAAAAAAATGGGCACCTCATTTAGAAGAGGCATATATATCGGACATTTCCGTCAAAATGATTGATTATTTCTTAAGTTTGTGACAACATGAAGAGAAATCCTCAAGTTACTTGACAATTGCTATTCAGTGACACCAGAATGAGAGTATTCAAGATAAATAGATTTGGGACACGAATAAAGCTACAAGTACCCACAATAGTGCATTGTCAAAATTGGACCTTGTGGGGATCATGATATTCAAGTCAAACAGACATTGAGAGTGAACCAGAAATAGAACAAAGGGGCATGTTGAAAGCCCATTTCAATTAGAAATAGAATGTTGAGACATTTTGAAGGTTCGCATCAATAAGAAGCAAATACTGAGGCATGCTGAAAGCCCATTTCAATCAGAAATAGGAATGTTGACGTATTTTGAACGTTCGTATCAGCAATTGTTGGGGCATGTTGAAGGCCTATATCATATTGTGGAAAAATCATTGACTTGAGCAAATATTTTCAATGAGACAGAAAGGTATGAAGAATGAAAATGGAGACGCAGTGGCAGTCGAGCTGAATATACATAATTGCTTCGTTCATCAAACAGTTGCATTAGGGTCCTGTTGTTGAACAAATATCTACTCTGCAAGTATGGTTTCAAATACCCAATCTTCTTAACTATGTGTCACATGACAGTTTGTTCTTTGTTAAGCTACATCACGGTTGCATGAATAAAGATGGTCCCCCTGCATACCATTCGATCCAGGGTTCATTTTCTCAAAATCTCGGCTTTGAATTTTGTATTATGTATGTCGGTGATGATTGGAAATATTTCTTTGAGATTCCTAGCAGTTAGTTTCAATCATGCTGTTGAGGCTACGAAATCATTTTTCACATCAGTTTTCGCTTACTTGATTACATTGAAGAAAGAGGCTCATCTTACGTACATTACCCTTATTCCCATTGTTATTGGGGTTATCATTGCCAGTCAGACTGAACTGAGTTTTCATCTATTTGGTTTATCATGTGTGTTTCATCTACAACAACAAGACTTCCATTAACCTTTTTCTGTACATGGCTCCTATAGTTGATGTGTTTCTACTTCCTAAAGCATTCATTATGGAAGAAAACGTGATCGATATCACACTTGCCCTTGCTCAAGAAGATATCAAGATCAGTTGGTATCTCTTATTCAATTCGACACAAGCATATTTTGTGAATTTGACCAACTTTTTGGTCATGAAACACCAATATCTCACTCATATTCCCATTGAGTTTTGTTCTCAAGCGGCTTGTGACATCATACAAAGTTTTGAACACTATGAAAGAGCTTCCCTGACCAGACATCTGTGCAGAAGCCACAGGAAAGGATAAATGTGTTGTCAAATGTTTTACGAACATCTATGTCGAAACCACAGGAAAATATGAATGTGTTCAAATGTTTTACGAACATCTGAGCAGAAACCACAAGAAAAGATGAATGTGTTATCACAAGCTTTACGAAAATCCGGGCAGAAGCCACGAGAAAGGATGAATGTATTGTCACATGTTTTACAAACCAGTGATTATGATGCTGAACCAATGTTGTTATCATATGGTGTTTTCATTTATGATGAAATAAAGTTTGACTTCTTCAACCCCAAGGTCAGAAGTGAGATATGACGAAAATTTCTTTCCACAGAAGCGAAGCATAAATTTTAACAACAAGAAACTAGTGGAGCCAACTAATGTTGAACGACAGGTTGTTGTTAAGCATCTTGACATGATATGGTCCAAGTTACCTTGTTCGAGATCCAATTAGATGTGGAGACATGAAAGGAATTAGGATAAATCCTCCTTATGATGTGTTTCAAGAGTCAAATCAGAACATACTCTAATCTTTTAATTAATTTGTTGAGTCAGATATATCTACATCTACACTCTTCAAAGATGATAGATGTTCTCTTCAAAGATGATAGATTCACTTTTCAAAGATGAAAGCTTTATTGGATTTTTATACAAGTCCAAGCAAAGAAAACCAATGTTATCAAAACAAAAATGGGGCATCAAGGTCATAACTCTTATTACGGCAAGAGTTCCTCAAATGAAACATTTCTTTGGAGACTTTCATGAAACAAGGAAGGCACAAAGATTGCTTTTCCAAATCAGAAATGCCAGCTTGAAATGACATTTTGACCAAGTGAAGGAAGACCAAGTTTTCCACTTTGAAGTAAAAAAATACAATAAACATTCATGCATCATATTTAGGCATTTGCAAAAATAGGGGCATTTTCATTCATTTTATCAGTTTGAATATTTAATAGGAATTTCAAATATTATCAAAGATTTAAGCAAAGACTCAAATCCATCATTCAATGGGTCAACTTTTCCAGAGAAGTTCATAATGAGAAGAACTTATCTGAAGAAGAAGAAGAAGTTCATAATAAGAAGAGCTTGTTCAACCTTTTGTATGACTCTATCACAGAAGGATATAGATTAGCACCAACATTTCCAGAGAAGGTTCATAATGAGAAGAACTTATATGAAGAGGAAGAAGAAGTTCATAATGAGAAGAACTTGTTCAACCTTTCCATGACTCTATCACAGAAAGAGATAGATCATCATCAACTTTTCCAGAAGAGTTCATAATGAGAAGAACTCATCTGAAGATGAGAAAAGTTCATAATAAGAAGAACTTGTTAAACCTTTTGCTCGAATTCATCACTCGATGGATCAACATTTTCGAAAGAGTTCATAATGAGAAGAACTCATCTGAAAAAGAAGAATAAGTTCATAATGAGAAGAATTTGTTCAACTTTTTGCTAGATTACATCACAGAAGGAGATAATTTGTCATCCCCAGTGGAAAAGTTCATAATGAGAAGAACTAATCCAAAGAATAAGAACTTGTTCAACATTTCCATCCTAATCAAGTGAAGTCAAATGAAAAAAACTTATTGTCTTTTCGTCTTTGCCCTATTTTCATTAACATAAGAATGAGCAAAGAGGGGCAGCTGAAAACACTAGTTTTTTTCATTTTGTTTTTTATTATTATTTTATTTTATTACTATTATTATATATTATTATTATTATTATTATTATTAATTTTTATTAATATTATTATTATTACAAACATGCCCATTTTACAAATCTCAAGCCCAACTCTAGCCCAACAGTGACCAAATACGGTGGCCCAGATCTAGAAGCCCATAAGAAACCCTAAAATCATATTAAGGTTTCCATCATCTTAGCTTACATCCTCCGCATATCTCAGTCGTTGGATCTGAGAGATCCAACGATCCACAGGAGGTCCAGCTAGGGTTTATAAACCCTAGCTTCTACGTCACGCCGTTGGGAATGATGAACAACCACCGCCTCTGCTGTCAAGTGCTCCAATCAGCCACTACCGACATTCCAACCGCCCCACGTCGATACCTCGTTGCCACGCCAACGTTTCGTCGAAGCCTCTAGATCACCAGCTGCCTCGCCCACGTTCAAGCTCTATGGTGAGTTACCACCATAGCTATTGTGACTCACCTAGACAACCCTTTTGGACTGGTCCGAAGAGAACACTGTCGATGGCTATAAGAAGCCATCGACCAACTGTAAACAGAGAAGGACAGCCAACAGAGAACAAAAAAAGAACAAGACAGAGAGACACGACATCAACAAAGATCAAGAGCAACCACAGAAAAGACGAGCAAGATTAACAGAGCAAACAACCACCAAACAACAAACAACCATTCGAAAAACAAAGAGAAGAAATTGAGGAAACTTACTACGGACGAGGAACCTAAACGTCGCCGGAATCACTGTATAACTGAAGGTAAAAACCTACGGTTTATTTTAGATCTAGAACGATCTAGATCATTTTAGATAAGAGAATGCCATTTTCGGTCTTAGAAGTGAAAGAGGAATATTTGGGGGCTATTTTCCTGAATTCTGGCCACCATGTATGATGGACGGCGTGGCGTCGGCGTCGGAGCACGGCTGCTGACCGAAGATCGGACTCCCTCCAGTGAGGAAAGTTAGAGAGAAGCGAGAGAGATTTATAATCTCTCGTCTAGAGAGAAAGAGAGTAAAGAAATGAAAAAAATGGCCCTTAAGGGCCTGCTATTGGGTTTATATACCCCTTCCCAAACGACGTCGTTTTGGGGAGGGGTATATGCATAATTTTATTAATGGACGAACTATTCCTGCAATCCTTAATGTTTTACAAAATTTTATTTTAGTCACTACACTATGTTTTCGTACATTTCAATTTTGTTTTGTAATTTTGCTTTATTATATTCTAGCCATTAACTGTATATATATAATATTTAGGGTAAATGACATATTTAGTCCCTTATAATTCTAATTAATTTTATTTTAATCCCAAAAGCATGTTTTAATTTATTTTAATCTGATATTCGAATTTGATATAAGTTCATTTTAGTCACTAAATTAATAAATTGGTAAAATAGCATGTTTAGCCACTATAATATTAAATGATTAATTACGAATTAAGGTATTTAATTTTAATATGTTATAATTTAGTCCTTAATTTTAATACTTTCATTTATTTTACAAGTTTTATTACTTTTTATATTTTAATACTATAGTTTTAATTTCTTTATTTAGTCATTGTTTATTTTTTATATGTTTATATTTAATTATTATTGTTATTATTATTATGTAGTCATATAAATATATAAATAAATAATATTTATTTTTATTTTATATTTTATATATATATTAAATAAAAATCCTATTTATAAATTTAATTTTATATAAATTACTTTTAGGAAAAATAATCATATTTTAATATGTATTTTTAATATTAAGAAAATGGTTGTCTTAAAGCACCTAGAAGTCATTTTCTGATATTCTTAAATAAATAAATATCCTATTTTTATTATATATTAATTTATTTTAATTATTTTTAGAGAAATATTTATTAATATTTATTTATTTTTTAATATTAAGAAATGGCTGTCTTAAAGCACCTAGAAGTCATTTTCTGATATTCTTAAATAAATAAATATCCTATATTATATATTAATTTATTTTAATTATTTTTAGAGAATATAATTTTATTATTTATTAATATTATGAGTTGTCTTAAAGCACCTAGAAGTCATTTTCTGATATTTCTATAAATAAATATCTTATTTATTAAATATATTAAATTATACTAATAAATTTGAAATAACAGGATTTGAATAAATTATCCAATAATAGAGACAATTTATAATTAATAAGTACCAATTTTGGGCGTTATAGGAGTATTAATCATTCCCTAAACGTAACCGACCACGAATCCCTTTTTATTAATTTTTTTGGGTTATACGCAGATCAGTTTCTCTTTTAAATTATGTTTTCTTAAAAACTATTTTAAAAGATTATTTTTAGGTATTTGACCTACCTAACCCAAAAATGTCAATGGCGACTCCCAAAATATTTTTTTATTAAAATCATTTATTTATTCATTTTAATTTTTTCGCCAACTAAAAATTCGTTTAGCGCTGAATGATTCCATTAAGAAGCAACAAACAACCCTAAGTGCAAATATTGATAGCATAAGGTCAACATCGATACTCAAAATTAACTATCGATACCTTAAGGAAAGGGAAAGCTAGGGAACCTTATTTTGAGGAGAGATTTATGTGGGGAGCTAGAGGAGTTATATTCAATTGATAATAAACTTGAAAGTGGGAACTTGAATAAATGTATGTGCTTGAATATAAGAAAAATATAATATAAGATTTCATAAAATTTATATCTTTGTTTGACTTCGAAAATGATGAGAACACCTAAATTAACATCTATACGATGGAATTATACATAAAATAATCCTTGTCATCACCTAGTAATGATGCAGTTATTAAAAAAATCAATCTTCAAAATCAAATGATTAAATTAAAAAATTTAAGTGTCAAAAAAAATAAGATTAAAATTAAGTTATAAAAATGACTTAAATATATAAAAAGTGTTCAACGTATGCCTTTAGTTTTAATTTAAAGTATATCTTTTATTTTGTTTAGTTTGATGTCTAACATTTCATTATGTAACTCAATTTGGATCGGCCGTTGAATGTCACATGGGATTTGTTTAATATTAAAAAATAAAATTTGTAATTAAAATAATAAGAAATTAATTAATAGAAATTGAAAAATTAAAAAGTTAAAAACTTTTTTAACATTTTACCCTTTAAACCTAAATCATTTTCGCACTCTTCCCCGTCACTCTGCATAATCTGAAAATTTTGAAGGACAGAAACATGGTTCTCCAAATTAAAGACAAACCATAGGAAAGCTTTCCACCATTAAAGTCAGACCATAGGAAATTACACATAATATTAAGTTAATCCCAGATTCGGATAATCATTAGAAAAACATCTCCCAATTTCCAGAATGAAACAGAGAGACGAAATATTGGATTAAGCCGAAAATAAACGATGAAAAATGAGCAAAAGAATTAAAGCTTTTACCACCAATGGCGATATAAGGAACACGGTGCTGGCCAGAGATATAAACGGCATTGGAAACGACATTAGCCGAATTCTGAAGAATCTGTAGAGTTGAAGGGTCTACTTTAACACCATCTTTCAGGAAAAGGTTAACCACCCTCCACGGAAAGACACTGAATCCTTGGACCCAACACCCGATTCCGAGAAGGCTCCGGATCCGTTTGGCTTTCTCTTTCTCAGCTCGCTTCCCCTTCCCGTCGTTTTTAGCTGACATCAAAACAATGGTAACGATTCGACAGAAAAATGGTTTATGGAAGGGTAAAGGGTAGTGGAGACGGTGGCGAAGAGATGGAAGAGATTTAGGGTTAAAGGGTAAAAAGTTAGAAAGGTTTTTAACTTTTTAATTTTTCAATTTCCATTAATTAATTGGGTAAATTACATGCTTACTCATTGAATTTTATTATTTCTCCTATTTTACTTATTATACTTTTTTTTTTATTTGTTCACTGAACTTTAGACATTAATTTTTTTGATCAATCTACCGTTAATTTTGTAACGGCGTTATGACGTAGTATAATTAAAAATATTTTAATATTAAAATATATGTAAGAAAAAGTTTTTCCCTTCCCCTTCATTTTCTCCTCTTTCTTTCTTTTTTCTTCTTTCTTTTCCTCCCATTTTCTCTTCATTTCTCTTCTCAACTTGAGTGAACCCATATTTTGATCACCACGTTCATCATCATTTTGACCATCCTTGGCTGCTATTTTAACCATAGTTGGCCAAACGAAGAGAAGAAAAAGGGTTAAAAAAAGACAAATCATAGGATAAAGAAGAATGCCAAAAACAAAGTCTTATAAGAAATATTCATCATCATTATTTTCCTCACTCACCCAAATCGCTACACCCATACCCACTGTTGGGATCGTCGGCGCACCCCATGGCACAGCGGAAACAAAACTCGACGATCTCACCAGTAATCCAAGTACAAAAAACTGAAATCGGGAGGAAGGGATGCGAATACTTACAGCGGGTTCCTTGAAAAACAGCAAGGATAACAGTGACATCTAGCAATATTTCATTGTCACCTAAGTTACAAGAAACTATGATTCGACGTATCATTTTGGTGATTAACTCTTTTATGTATTACATCCTTATGTTCTTTATATATAGAATATGCACAAGTCTTGGAATAGTCACACTTGTATAGTTCATCTATTGTTTCTTGACATCTAGAGTAGACTTTAATTAACGAATAGTTTATAATATCTCATATCAACTTATTCGAGCATGGCCATGTGTTTCTAGTCTTACTCAATCAAGTGGCCTGTGATATATTTCCTATTATATAGGAAGGACAAATCCTATTTTAATCATACACACCCCACTACATATATTGAGATATATTCAATAACAATCTTTATAAAGCAACCAGTTACGGAGCTTGTTTAACTGCATCAAAACATACAACAATATATGTTGGGATAGTATTGATCTCAAGCCTGAGGATCATACATATAGTTATCACCATGAGCAATGTTATGATTGTCACATAATAATCCAAGACATATGCTCATGGTGGGTCAATCCAATACATTGTTCTCTAACAATATAATCATGTATCAATTTTGACATCTCTATGTCAGTGACAACTCGTTGTCATCAATCAATAACATGTTAGTCTTAAGCGTATTATTATTGTCCATGCCCATAATAATACTTGACTAGGGATCTTTTAATAATAACAATTATGTCATTATATGGACTTTATTATCTTCCAGTTTATGTTAAACATATATGTATAACTGAAAATAATAGTGGCAATGCCTTTATTCAATAAAATCGGTAAATAAAAGTATTATTATAATCATCATATGATGATGATTGGTCTTTGGGCATACTCTAACAATCTCCCACTAGCACTAAGACCAATCACTCACATATCTAATACCGAGTGACTTAGTGTGACGATCATGCCTCTGATGTGTAAGAGGTTTCGTCAAGAGATCAATAATGTTGTCATCCGTGTGTACTCTACATATTTCCACATCTCCTTGATCAATGATCTCTCGAATGAGATGAAAGCGCCTAAGAATATGTTTGGATCGTTGATGAGATCTGGGTTCCTTTACTTGTGCAATGGCTCCATTATTGTCATAACGGATTTCTACAACATCTGATATGCTAGGAACAACACCTAATTCCAATATAAACTTCTTGATCCAAACAACCTCTTTTGCTACTTCACTGGCTACAATGTATTCAACCTCTGTTGTAGAATCAGCTACTGTGTCTTGCTTCAAACTTTTCCAGCTCACAGCACCTCCGTTAAGACAAAACACAAAACCCGATTATGATCGTGAGTCATCCTTGTCAGTTTGGAACATGGCATCAGTATAACCTTTTATACTAAGCTCTTCCTCCCCTCCATATACAAGAAATTTATCCTTAGTTCTTCTTAAGTACTTAAGGATATTTTTTAACCGCAACCCAATGATTTTCACCAGGGTTTGCTTGATACCGACTCGTCATGCTTAGAGCATACGATACATCTGGTCGAGTACATATCATGGTATACATTATAGAACCAATAGCCGAAGCATATGGAATCTTATTCATCCGTTCTCTTTCTAGTGGAGTTGAAGGACACATTTCCTTAGAAAGAGAAATGACATGTCTCATAGGCAAAAATCATTTATTGGATTCTTCCATACTAAACCTTTTCAGCACTTTGTCTATATATGTACTTTGACTTAGACCTAGAAGTCGTCTTGATCTATCTCTATATATCTTAACTCCTAAGATATACACTACCTCACCCAAATCTTTCATAGAAAAACAACTACTTAACCAAGTCTTAACATACTGTAAAATAGGTATATAATTTCCTATGATGAGTATGTCATCTATATACAAGATTAGGAAAGAAACAATGCTCCCACTAGTTTTCTTATAAACACAAGGCTCATCTTCATTTCTGATAAAATAAAACTCTTTGATTGCATCATTGAAATGAAGATTTCAGCTTTGAGAAGCTTGTTTTAGTCCATAAATAGACCTCTGTAGCTTACAAACCTTTCTAGTATTTCCTGGAAAGACAAAACCTTTCGGTTGTGTCATATACACATCCTCTTCAAGTTTTCCATTAAGGAAGGTGGTTTTGACGTCTATTTGCCAGATTTCATAATCATAGAATGCAGCTATTGCGAGCAAGATCCGGATGGACTTAAACATAGCTACAGGGGAGAATATTTCGTCATAGTCTACACCATGAACTTGTCGAAAACCTTTAGCGACTAATCGCCCATTGTATGTTTGTACATTACCATCTATGTCCGTTTTCTTCTTGAAAACCCATTTACACCCTATAGGTTTGACCCTTTCAGGTGGTTCAACCAAAGTTCATACTTGGTTTACTGACATGGAATCCATCTCAGATCTCATGGCTTCAATCTATTTCTCAGAGTCTGGGCTAGACATTGCCTCTTGATAAGTCCTGGGCTCATCTTGATCCATAAGAAGAGCATCTCCATGTGTCGTAATGAGAAATCCAAATCTCTCAGGTGCACGATGTTCTCTTGTGGATCTACGCAGTGATTGTGTTTCTAATTCTGTTGAATGCTCCTCAACAACTTGTGAAACATGCTCAAGTTCAGGTTCATTTATCTGTTGTTCTTGAACTTCTCTAAGTTCAATATTTCTACCTTCTCTTTCTTTGAGAGAAATTCTCTTTCGAGAAAAACTCCTATTCGAGCAACAAACACTTTGTTCTCGTTAGGGTTGAAGAAATAATATCCCTTAGTTTCTATAGGATATCCAACAAATATTCACTTATGAGATTTAGGTTCGAACTTTGTAGACATCTGATGTTTTACATAAGCTTCACAACCCCAAATCTTCATAAAAGACATACAGCGACGTTTCTCAGTCCATATCTCGTATAGTGTCTTTTGAACCGATTTAGATGGAATATGATTTAGTGTGAAAGCGATTGTTTCAAGTGCATGTCCCCAAAAAGAAGTCGAAAGATCACTATGACTCATCATCGATCGAACAATGTCTAACATTGTTCGATTCCTTCTTTCAAAAACTCCATTCCACTGTGGTGTACCAGGTGGTGTAAGATGTGAGACAATCTCACATTCTTTTAGAAGTTCATCAAACTCTATGCTTAAGTATTCTCCACCTCAATCTGATCGAAGTTCCTTAATACTCTTGTCTAGTTGATTTTGTACTTCATTTTTAAATTCCTTAAACTTTTCAAGGGCTTCAGATTTATGGCGCATAAGATAAATATATCCATACCAACTGAAGTCATCGGTAAAAGTAATGAAGTAATGAAATTCACCTCTGGCTTGTGTATTCATTGGTCCACATACATCACTATGTATTAACCCCAATAAATCCCTTGCTCGCTCATCTTTACTATTAAAATGAGCTTTAATCATTTTCCCCAACAAGCAAGATTCCCATACATCATATTGTTCGAAAACAAATGAATCTAAGAATCCATCTTCATGGAGTTTTGATAAGAGTTTCTCACTTTTATGGCCTAAGACAATGCCAAAGATAAGTTTGATTCGAGTCATTTGTTTTTGATCTCTTAGTATTTATGTTATAAATGGTGTTTTCTTGATCCAAAATATAGAGACCATTAACCAATTATATTGAACCATAAAAAACACTATCGAGATAAAAAGAACAACAATTATTTTTAATAATAATCTCAAAACCAATCTTGTCCAAACAAGAAATAGAAATAATGTTGTTAGTCAAACTATGCATATAATAACAAACCTCTAAATTTAAATCAAGTCCACTAGGCAAAGATAAAACATATGTCCCTATAGATAATGCAGCAACTCTTGCTCCATTTCCCACTCGTAGATCAACGTCTCCTTTAGCCAGATTCCTTATCTTTTGCAGTCCCTGTACAGAAGTACAAATATGAGAACCACAATTGGTATCTAATACCCAAGAAGTAGATATTGACAATTAACATCAATAACATAAATACCTGAAAGAAATATTCCATTTGCTTTTGCCTTCTTGACCTCTTCAAGGTAAACAGAGCAGTTTCTCTTCCAGTGTCCGGTCTTATCACAATGGAAACATTTCCTTTTTTGCTAACTCCCCCTTTGGGTTTCAATGTATTTTTCCCTTTTTGTTTGGTCTTACCATTGCCCTTAGACTTTGCCACTACCTTTTTCTTTCACTTTCCTTTGTCCTTGTGGACCATTAGAATGGGCTTAGGTCTAACCTTTTTCATGTTACTTTCAGCAGTTCGTAACATGCCAAGTAACTATGGCAAAGTATTGTTAATTTCATTCATGTTGAAATTAAGGAAAAATTTGCTAAAGCTATCTGGAAATGATTGCAGGTTAACATCGGTAGCCAATTCATCTTTGAGAGGAAATCCCAGCTTTTCCAACGTTTGGATGTAGACCATCATCTTGATGACATAAGCTCCTACAAGAGTTCCCTCTGCTATTTTGCATTGAAATAGAGCTTTATAGGTCTCATATCTCTCTTGACGTGCTTGTCCTTCATATATTTCTTTGAGATTTTGAATCATCTCATATGCAACCATGTCCTCATGTTGCTTCTGAAGCTCATGAGTCATGGTGGCAAGCATTAGACATCCAACATCTAACATATCATCCATATGTTTCTTGAATTTGTCTTTGTCAGCTTTTGAAGCATTAGTTGTCGGTTCATCAAGAACAGGTTCCTCAATGACATATTCATTCCTTTTCTGTTTGAGAACAATTCTCAAATTACGAAACCAGTCAAGGAAGTTTATGCCATTAAGTTTATCCTTCTCGAGGAGTGATCGCAGTGATAAAGTGTTGTTTTCCATTAAATCTACAACAATGGAAATATTAAAGTAAGTAAATTTACCGAATTAAAATTTATAAATAAGACTTTATTTACAAATTACTCCCACTATTTTATTCAAAATTAAAAACCCTCTTTGTTTTAATTTCGAAAAAAGTCAACGAAAATTTTTCTAGTGGGTGAGGATCCATAATACATTAATTTCCTAAATCAGCTTTGGCTTTTCTTTTAGGATAATGATTATTTAGGTAACTAACAGTTGACTAGTTACATCTAATGTAACTCTTCATTTTGGTGAACAACTTTAGTTCAAGTCATCTAATGGCTTATCCAAATATTTAACCTCTAGGTTTCTAATCCTATTAGAATAACCTAGCTAAGTTATTACCAATATTTCAACCAGTGAATACCACTTGCTTATTCTTCACGTTTAACCAAGATAGATTTATGTGCCAATGCTTTGGCAAAGCCCACACAATATCTATCAAAGCCTTAACGAGGGTAAATATTGGATGGTTAAGTTAACTTAGATCATAAAGAGGGATTTGTGTAATTATCTCATCATTGTTCGTTTTAATATTAGGCCCTTATTGATCTCATCAATATTTATTCTTATTTTATCATTTGATGCATTTCATACATAACAAATATAGCAATAAATAAGATGCAATGGTTATAGCCTAAAATAATAACTAAGGTGACCTATCCCAAGCCAATGGAAGAACCAAGAACCTTAAAGCCTAAGACTACTCTCTAGGAATCTTCTCGCCATTCTTCTGCTCCTTGTGAATCTTCATAGGTTTACAATTTTAAAAGAAACTCGTTTTACATACGAGGGAGTAAGATGAGAAGAGAAATACAAAAGAGATATAGAAAGGCACGGCTCGCAGACCGTATTTCAAATTAAACCATTATAAAGTGAACAAGGGCTATAACCATGCATATAAAACATATCATATATATATACACGTTCTTACGCCTTTGTTAAAAAAAATAAACTTTTGTTTCCATGGAAAAACTTCATGATTTGATAATAATTATCAACAAAATCGTGCTTTTGGGATTTTCAATCCCGAAGGTTTTTTGCTTCGGAACAACCATTATTCTACTTCCAAATGTGATCTGCTATCGCACTCGTACAATTATCCAACAACAAATCGATTGAAAAACATATTAACAAAGTAACATATTAACCGTTGTGGTTATCGATTCGAACAATAATATCAACATATTTACCGAAATCGATAAAACCAAAACATGCATATCATACATATCTCATCAACCAAAAATTTAACTCAAATTCAGATCGTACAAGTGGCTCTGATGCCACTGTTGGGACCGTAGGTGCACCCCATGGCGCAGCGGAAACAAAACTTGACGATCTCATCAGCGATCCAAGTACGAAAAACTGAAATCGGGAGGAAGGGATGCAAATACTTACAGCGGGTTCCTTGAAAAACAAAAAGGACAACAGTGAATACTGGTGGTGTAGATCGCTTTGAATCGTAAGCCTCCACGAAATCACGTCTCGACCTCTACTCAGTTCACCCGATTGAGAGCAATAATTTTCTTCCCCAAAACCGTTTTGAGAGAAAAATGGCTGAAGGTTTTTTGTGTGTATTCTAAAATGGCTGCTAGACCTAACACACCCTTTTATAACCAAGTTACCCTAATCATATTAGGGTTTTTATTATTTCAAATTAATTAAATATATATTTAATTAATTGGAATTTAATAATCCTTTTATATCCAAGTTACCCTAATCATATTAGGGATTTTATTATTTCAAATTAATTAAATCTATATTTAATTAATTAAAATTTAATATTCGAGATTATTAAAATATATATATTTAATTAACTCTAGATATATTTTAGTAACGTACAACAAATTGTACATCTTTACTCTTTTCAATCCTAGGGTGTGACCCTGTAGGTTCTTGTAACGTTAGCAGTAATTATTAGAACAATTCTAATATTACATACAATAAGTGACATCTAGCAATATTTCATTGTCACCTAAGTTACAAGAAAATATGATTCGACATATCATCTTGGTGATTACCTCTTTTATGTATTACATCCTTATGTTATTTATATCTAGAATAGTCACAAGTCTTGGAATAGTCACACTTGTATAGCCCATCTATTGTTTCTTGATATCTAGAGTAGACTTTAATTAACGAATAGTTTATGATATCTCATATCAACTTATTCGATCATGGCCATGAGTTTCTAGTCTTACTCAATCAAGTGGCCTGTGATATATTTCCTATTATGTAGGAAGGACAAATCCTATCTTAATCATACACACCCACAACATATATTGAGATATATTCAATAACAATCTTTATAAAGAAACCAGTTACGGAGCTTGTTTAGCTGCATCAAAACATAGAACAATATATGTTGGGATAATATTGATCTCAAGTCTAAGGATCATACATATAGTCATCACCATGAGTAATATTATGACTGTCACATAATAATCCAAGACATATGCTCATGGTGGGTCAATCCAATACATTGTTCTCTAAAAATATAATCATGTATCAATTCTGACATCTCTATGTCAATGACAACTCGTTGTCATCAATCAATAATATGTTAGTCTTAAGCGTATTATTATTGTCCATGCCCATAATAATAATTGACTAGGGATCTTTTAATAACAATTATGTCATTATATGGACTTTATTATCTTTCAATTTATGTTAAACACATATATATAACTGAAAATAATAGTGGCAATGCCTTTATTCAATAAAATCGGTAAATAAAAGTATTATTACAATTATCATATGATTTGTCTTTGGGCATACTCTAACATCCACTGGTATATTACTTTTATCCAAATAACCTCTAACATCATAATTTTCCTTAACCAAAGTCTCAACTTCAAATTGAGTTGCCATTTGAAATTCATTTTCTTGATTTAAATGTCGAAAATAGTTTGTAAAACATAGTGGATGAAGAGGGCAACTTCCCTGCTCAAATTCGATAGTGCAATGACAATAGGTTTGATGATCGATAAATGTTATCTTTTAAATCTTAAGTTACCCATGTATCTTATAAGAAACCCAAAAAAAGGAAAACAATCCACTATGCATTAAGTGAAACATACAAGAAAACAACCCACTATTTTAATCATCTTGAATAATGGAGGGAAAATGTAACATCCCAATCATCGGGTCAGTGGCCAGAATGTAAAAATTATTAACTTAGTGGTTGAGTTAGAATAGTTGAAAATTTCAAGGATTTATGGTGGAATTTTTATGTAGGTATTAATAGCAATTTTGGATGAGTGGAAAAGGCATTATGGTCTTTTTATGGTAAAGGATAATTATATTCTTTATTAAGGGATAAACATGTGGAAAGTGGAGAATTCTTGAACCATTTCTTGCTATCTTCTTCTTCTTATCGTGGACTTCATTAGCAAAGGTAAGTTTTTGTAAATCTAATGATTCCTTCAATTTTTGGTTTGGTATTGAAAGTTTGGGTCTTATATAAGATTAAGGAAAGCTTGTATAAGATTAAAACAACAAGAGGAGTGATTTAGACATGGATTTGTAGAATGGGTTTTGAAATTAATTGTTAATATGGTGTAGTTTTTGGAGTTTTATTGAGATATTTGACTTGTTAATGATCAAACTAAAGAAGTAGGAGTAATATAAATGATTAAGAACATGTTTGAAATTTTGGTTTTATTTTAAGATTAAAGTGTTCAAATGGGATTTTGGATGATTAAGAGTATTAAATGGATATAAGATGGTTTGGATGTATAAGGTTGAGTTTAAAGGCATAATGAAGGATTACGGTAAGAGATTTAGGAAGTTTTTGATTGATTTTCGAAATGGAAATAACATTTCTGGGCATAGAGTATCGGTACCGGAAGAACAATACTGATACTTCAAGGCTAAATCAGTGGAATTCTAAGGGTGGTATCGATACTGTGTAGGAAGTATTGATACCAAGGGTATAGTATCGATACCATTTTCAAGATAAATTTCCAGAACTTCATAATGATATCGGTACCGTAGGGGGTATCGATACTACAGGAGAGAAGTATCGGTATTGTAGTGGTAGTACCGATACTACTAAGTATAAAATGAGGAATTAAATGTTTATTTCAACTTAAATTATTATGATTGGAGATAAGTGATTCGAAGTACGATATTAATTTTTGATTATTTTGTGTAGTTGTTGAACATAATCAACTTCCGGTCAACTCGACATTATAAGCTTCAATTCAAAAGTATTAAGGACTTTGTTTAGGACTGCAGTGAGGCAAATGTGAGTGCAACTCATTGGTTTTATATTAGATTTGAGGGCGGCTTGAGATAAGCCAACCTCAAATTTTTCGATCGAAAACCTTTTTAAATTCTTTTATGTTATATTTTACAATGTTTTATACAAGTTATATTATTTAAGCTATGTTTTGATTTTTATGAATGCGTAACTATGAAAATGTGACATGTGGAATGTGAATACAAAGATATTCGATGTGAAAGTGCCTATGTGAATAAGATACACTTTGAATAAGGAATGATAAATAATTATGTGGTTAAAAGGCCAAGGTATATGTATGAGGATTAGAGGTATAGTTGGCATGCCAAGAGTCGAGGGTTTTATGTGGTCCTTCGGGACAATTATGTGCCACTTTGGTGCAAACCTATGTGGTCATTCAGGATAATTATATGGCACTTTGATGCAAATTACGAGCTATGGTGACAACATTAGTGCACAACCTCAATGTACTCAAATACCTAGAGTTCCCAGTAGTATATGTTGGGTATTTGGAAACAAATCTATATAAGACGAATAATACACATAAGTATACCTTCTTGTTATGGAGAATAATTTTGGAATTTTTATGAAATGTTTCGATATAATAAATAAAGATTTCTTCTATAAAGTTAGTACTATTTAGTTTTTGCCTCACTAAGTCATCGACTTAGCGTGTGATTATTCCACACGTAGCTCTGAAGAAAACGAAAGATTAAAACTAGGCGAGGATAATGTACTACCTTGAAGATCAGATCAAGACCAATTGAATGTAGGTTTTCTGAAATTTTGTAAACTGTTGGCATGTATTATCAGTTTAATTGGAAATGCTCTGATTTATTTTGTAAACTCATATATTTTGCATTTATGTAAATTATTAAAGCTTTTATGTAAGCATGAATGTGAAATTGTTATCTTATTTTAAGTTAAGGTTTTCTACTTTTTTATTTTGGTTAAAAATTTAAATGGTCATTCTTTGATAATTATTTATGGTTTAAAAAGTCAATGTGACACCTCAGATTCGTATTCGAGTCGGGTACGGGTTAGGGGTATTACAGAAAATGCCCAGATTCTTGATGATGACACCCTTCATCCAAATCCCACCATGCATGGAGTTATTACAAGATCAACCCATCTCAGTTCGAATATCTTGTCGAAGTGATCAACTGTTTGAATCTATTTTCACCATAGATAGATCTCTCCAACCCCATGTTTGGTTAGAGATAATCACTGACGTTTGGAGGGTTGCCTTCTAGATCCAGATGCTGAAGATATACACAATGACGAGGGGACTAATATACTTCCGTTCGGGATCAATCCGACGATGAACAGAGGAGATTTGAAGAGTGCATATGTAACACCCCTAACCCGTATCCGACCCAAATACGAGTCCGAGGTGTCACATTGATTTTTCAAAACATTTACTTGTATAAAATAATGAGTAATTTAAAACTTTTATAACATATAGATGACTAACTTACATAAAATACATTTACATATAACTTATTCAGAGCTTATGCAATATACTCTTTTGAATACATGCCAACTAGAACTTTATATACAAAAATACATATTATTCACCTCTTTTCTGATCTGACATTCGGTAAGGAGAACTGACCTGTCTTGCTCCACATTGCTCTTTACTCTTCTCAAAACCTACGTGTAAATCACTTACATGCTAAGTCTATGACTTAGTGAGGCAAATAAACATATAATGTAAACTATAACTTGTAATCATGCATGAACAATTACTGTTACCATAGCATACCCAAACATATATCTTCTCATCCATCAAATCCATACATGCATATAATTATCTTCATTCCTATCATTATCATTTTATTATCATTCATATTTCTATTCTCTTGCTCATATGATTTATTATGTTCATATCATATATCTTATAACATATACAATATTCATTAACACACACATATATCATATCATATAATTCATATCACAAAACATATATATATATATATATATCACATACATTGTATTCAATGTTATCTCTTATTAGCCCATGTACACCTGTGAGAACTGTAAATATGAGTCTATTGAGGTTGCACTATGCTGTCACCACAGCTCGTAAGGGGTCCCATTATGGGCTATGAAATTTTATCCCGAAGGACCTATGTACTATATTTGTCTCGAATGACCACTCCTTAAGAACCATATACATATTCCAATGGATCAAATCTGTCTCAAAAGACCCTGTAAATGTTCCAAAGGATACATATATGTCCCGAAGGACCGCGTAGAACCCTCGACTCTTGGCATGCCAACTATACCTATAGCTCTCGTATCATATAACATGGGCATTTTCACTTATATCATTCCACATATACACTTTCATATCATATGTCATATAAGCTCATAGCTTCTTTCACATATACATATAGTCACATAGTTTCTTTTCATATTATTACATAGTTCAATTTCACATATGTTCATATATATACATCACATAGCACAGATTTCTTATAACATTACATACCAAAAGCATGTTAACCCATATAATCATGCAACATATACAATAATATGTCACCACATCGACTCCTGCACACATATGAACCATAGCAAAAACATACTTCTATCTAGGAATTCATGCATTTTACTATTGGAAATAGATTTGTCACAAGTCTTATTTCTCATTAAACATTATATACTAAATAATATGCATTCACTTGGGCCTCACTAAGTTCCAATCCACTTTTATGATTTCCTTTCTTTCGATCGAATCTTGACTTGATAATCGTTCCGGAACTTGTTCGTGCTCGATATCTATATAATCATACATTGATACATATCAGTATCCAATTGATATATTCTAATCTATAATTTCTTAGACCAAAAGAATTGTCTATTTCAATTTTCCCTTGAAGTGCATCGATGCATTCTACAGTGCATCGATGTATTCTACAATGCATCGATGCATTCATTAACATATGCATCGATGCACTACCCATGCATCGATACACAAATTACCTTCGATGTTTTCATTTTAAGGGGATGCATCGATGCACTCCTTATGCATCGATGCACCATTTTCATTCGATGTTTCCATTTTTAGGGGTGCATCGATGCACTTCTTGTGCATCGATACACACTGAACAATTTCTAGAAATTTACCCTTGATGCATCGGTACACATTGAATGTGCATCGATGCACATGGCCCATAATTCATTTTTATGCCCTAACATCCACTCTTTTCAGCTTAATACTTCTATTTTAAGCCCCTATCATGTCATTAAACTCAATTACCATTACTTAAACCAACTTATATCCATATAAACCATCTTTATCTTCCATATCTCTTCATGATTCTTAAAATTTAAGAATCTTGCTAAACTTTCAACTTTGTTATTAATCCTTTCTAACTTCATATATTTCTTATTCTTAGTGATGACAAGTCAAATTCCTTCTCTAAATTCACTTATTAACTCATTTCCAGAAATTTATCTAAAAACTCATTTTCTTTAATCTTTTCTATATCTTTCATCTTGTTGTTTTAGAACAAATTAAGCTTTCCTTAAGCTTAATTATCATCTAATGATCATAACCCAACCTTAAAATCAATAATTAATCAACAAACAAAGAAACTCACCTTTGAGTCAAGCCTTCACGTATGAAGAAAGAAGAAGAAAACTCTAGAACCTTTCTCTCGTCCCACATGGTTCCTTATCTTATAAAAAAAATATTCCTTGTCAAATGACCCTTTTGCCCTTTAATTCATCTAATAATTACTAACAACTTTTATGATTTATTTCCAAATAAATCATTGAACTAATCCATGGTTCTACTCTAATCACCAAATTCTGAAACTTTACAATTTAATCACTAACCCGGTATTGAGGATGTTACAGCGTAGTTGAAAAGAGTTTTGTCGGTTGCAAAACTTCACTTTTCTATTTTAGATAAATGAGAACAATGAAGATAAGAGTGAAAAAAATATTCATTAAAAAAATAATAATAAATATTAATTAATGCATATGTGGCAGTAAAAAATTAATAAAAAATACCACTTCATCACATAGTTAAAAATAAAATGGAGTGATAAAAAAAGTTTAATGTTTAAAGTTTCAGTGAGTAAATTGAAAAAATTGAAAGTACAATGAGTAAAATAAGAGAAAGTAAAATTCAGTGAGTAAGTATGTAATTTATCTTAATTAATTTTTTATTATTTTAATCACAAAATTTATTTTTTTACTATTAAAAAATACTATGTGACATATAACTGTTGAAATTAACGGTTTGTCCTAAACTAAGTTACAGAATAAAACATTAAATATCAAATAAAAATAAAATAAATATCAGACACTAAATTAAAATAAAAGATATAGATATTTAAGTATATACAAATTTATAACTTACCAATAATTAAATAATTATCTTTCGACTCGCTGAATCCTCGGTGTAGATACAAAAATCGCAGCGCTTCTATCTCCGACTAATCGGTGCCGTTTAATTAACACCTTTTAAGAGAACCCAGTCGTTTTCTTAAATCACCTATTTTCTGTCCGTTGACGAATTAAAAAATAAAATTTCTCCGTTAGATCCACACAGATCTGACTACCAAATATTAATCCAACGGTTGGGAGTTGATTCCAGGACTTATTTCTTGATTATACTATTTTTCCAATTTTTCTTTTCCCACTCTTTCTCTTAACAAAAAAGCAAAAAGTAATTTTCTTCAACGGCCGACCGGTGCTGACGTATCAGATCCGGTACTGCTCTCCGTTCATTTTATCGAATATTACTTATACCTTTTTTTATTGTAGGGTTTGTTTTCGATAAATTTCTTCTATTTCCATGGCTGCTCCACCTGCAAGAGCTCGAGCCGATTATGACTACCTCATAAAGCTCCTTTTAATCGGTGACAGCGGTAAATATTCATTTCCTTTTGTTTTTTCTGACCATACTTTCATGTTTGTATTTGATTTGAAATTGGATCTACTAATGAAATCTACATTTTTCACGACAAATGTTTTGGTTCTTTGACAATTTTTATTTATGAAATATGGAAAACCCAGATGTGAGATTGTGATGTGAATTTGAAGATAATTGTCATACATTCAGCTTGATTTAGGCCTATAAACGATCTTAATACCATTTATTTTTCGTTAAGCGTCGTTGATTCAAGAAGAACGAGTCTGTTCTAGTTCCTTGTACGGTGAATATATGCTAATGATATATTGGTCTTGTATTTGAAAATGTATTCCATCTTAATATAGCTTATCATCGTGGAAATACTCTGCCTCGATTTGTGTTCCTGATGCTGAATATTGTGAGCTGTAGCTTGTACATTTTCATTAGGAAACGTTTTTCAATTCATGTGATCAACTGCTCTGCTATAAATAGCTATAATTGTCTGTAACTAGGGATTAATAGGTGATGTTGTAATGATTTTGAATGCAGTTTTTCTTGATATTCTACACTTTCTGTATTTGAGTTCTTAATAACTCTGTTTGCTTGTACCATTGAGTGGTTGGCAGGTGTGGGTAAGAGTTGCCTCCTTTTGCGTTTTTCGGATGGCTCATTTACTACAAGTTTTATCACGACAATTGGGTAGGTTCTTTTCTTATTACATTACAGTGATTACTTTTATTTATATACGGGACACGCGGTTTAAAGGCTGAATTTGCTTTGGCAGAATTGACTTTAAGATAAGGACTATAGAGCTTGATGGAAAAAGGATCAAATTGCAAATCTGGGATACTGCTGGGCAAGAGCGGTTTCGAACAATTACAACTGGTTAGTTTGTGGGCTTTGGAGGTGTCACTGACTAGAAATACATGTTTAATCAGAATTATAACATATATGATTGATAAATAATTTGATAGCATATCTTCGGCATTGTTCTCACTTAAGCTTGCTTGTTGTTCTTCGATACGATGTTGTTTTCACTCCATTATTATCAAATTCAATAAACTTTCTGGTTTTTTTGGTCTGCAAGGAAGTCAGGACTCGGGAGCTTTTATGCTTTCATAGTTTCACATTTTCCAATCCAATTTTATTATACTCTTTACTGTATGACATGGCCTAGGAATAAAATCACAAAGAACAGGTGGTTAGGCTTGAAATTGTGGATGCGTAGCCTTTCATATTTTCTGGATTCTAGTTACTCAATGTTTAAATTAATGGTGTTTCCTGTTAGTATCAGCTCTACTGGTGGTGAAAAATATATGTTTGCATATTCTTTTCTTTCACACTCCAAAACATGGTTGCATGCTCCTTTCTTCTTACTTGTCTTGTTTTACCATCATGGTTGCATTGTTCACTATATTTTTATTAACTCCAGATGTCTGATCTCTCTAATACATCCAGATTTTATTTTCCTCCAGAGTCTTGTATGGTGTACAAATGTATAATGTAACATCTTCATTTTTTGCAGCCTACTATCGTGGAGCCATGGGTATTTTACTGATGTATGATGTGACTGATGAGTCATCTTTCAATAGTAAGTACTGAAGAACTTGTCTTTTAAATTTTGAAATTCATACACTTTTTTGCGATCTTGTCCATCTTTGAATCTTTAGAAATGTTAGTGCTTTCACCAAATTTTGCTAGTTATCGGAACTTTTCAGTTCTCCGCGTGTTGAAAATTGAAAAATACCCCTTATCCAGTGATTTAAAAATTTATTCATTCTCCATTGTAATGGTCTTATCAACCGTAGTGATAACCCTTTTTGGCATAGACATTAGAAATTGGATTCGTAATATTGAACAACATGCTTCGGATAATGTCAACAAGATTCTGGTGGGTAATAAGGCTGACATGGATGAAAGCAAAAGGGTTCGTTTCTTCTCTGTCTTCCCTTTCTTGGTTACCTTCTGTTTGCCATATTGGCCTTGATTTGTTTATTGTCAAGTTGACCCTTAAGTTATTTTTCAGGCCGTCCCTACCTCAAAGGGCCAAGCTCTTGCTGATGAATACAGCATCAAGTTCTTTGAGACTATGTAATTTTACTGCATATGCCGTATCTACTTTTCCGATGTTCAGTTGTATCTGTCCTGTATGCTCAAGAGTCACTATTTTGCAGAGTGCAAAAACAAACTTAAACGTCGAGGAGGTTTTCTTTTCGATATCACGAGATATTAAGCAAAGACTTGCCGATTCTGACTCGAAGGCGGAGGTACGGTTTCTTTCGCTCAAAGTACTAACTATTGATAATGCAAATCGTACATTTTCTCATTTTGATCATCTTGTGGTTCATCGTTGCAGCCGCAGACTATTAAGATCAACCAACCAGACCGGGCTGGAGGGGATGCGTCAAATGCTCAAAAATCGGGATGCTGCGGGCAATGAACGAACTAAAGATGAGGGTACTGGGTACATGTTCTTCTCTAGGGTGCTGTTTTGGCCCGCCAAAACTAATTTTCTTACGACTACATTGTTATTGCTTGTAATCTTCTGCCTATCATTATTTTATATCTGCAACTTTTTTGTGTGAAATGTTAGATCCATGGTAATTTTTTTAAATAGTTATATATTTTTTTTTCAATTTTGGAAGCCAGATTTGTCTACTATCATTTTCGGAGTTCAAATTAAGAACTGCTTCGTAGCGAGAAAAATATACTAAGATAATTTAATTATCAAGAACAAATAATTTGCTCAGAAGCTTTGTATAAAAAAGTTTGAAACTAACAACCAACTAGTGGGATGACATATTAAACTTTGGAAAGATTCTTTCACGATCGACGAGCTGCGATGAGCATCATTAATTTAATTTATAAAAATTTAAAATTTTAAAGGACTCGACCTATAATTATAAATTAATTAAAAAATTAGTTAAAATAAAATATTAATTATATTATTTTACATAATCTTTAATGTAAGCTATAATAATGGCCATCTAACTATTGCTTTTTTTCATTTTGATCACCATTTTTTAAAATTTATCAATCAGGTCACTAAATTATTTAAATGCATTCAATCAAGCTACTTAACATTAACAATTAACAGAAGTGTTAAAGTGACAGTTAATAAAATTTGTATAATTACACATTTAATCTTTATTACTTACACAATCTATCAAATTGATCATAATTTTAAACTAATTCAATAAAACAAATGTAGTCTTTAACGTCCATCGTTTAAGGCCATGGCCTCTAATAGTTGGCCGTAAAACAATTGAGATACAAAACAAATACTTGATGTAATTTATGTTGGATATTGATATAAGCATATTATTAAGTTAATGTCAGCGTTTGAAAACCGTGAAAACGTCTCCTCTTCAACATAACTTATGGAGATGTACACACGCCGAAGATAAAACTGAAGCAAACAGGCAGTAGAATTGCGTCACTTTGTGCCCATTGTCCATTGCAAGAACTTCTGGACGCTGTCAAGCCCGCACCGCTCTTTCACAACTGGCATCACGGATGGAACCTCCAACTGCTCTTGAATTAGAGTCGTCTACTCTATTCATTAACCAAGTTGCCGCCTGGCTTCAGCTATGACCGCCCTCGTAGCACAGTGAACTGAAATCGCCAGTATTAATGGCGGCTCACCGGATGCTGCAAAACAAGAGTCGACGAACTTTGTTGATTACCAAAGTTCAAAAAAGAAAAAAGAAGAAGGAAATAGACATGAACTATATGGGGATTTAAAAGCTTGCCTTTCGAAGAAAGCATACGTTTCTGATGATGTCCGCTGTTGAGGATTCCACGTTGAGTTGTTTGGGAATGGTTTCGAGGTTAGGGACTAAGGATGGCAGACGGGTACAATTTCATGAATATCGCACCGTATCCATTTCAATTAGGACGAGGATGAGTATAAGATTAGTAGATAGTAGGCAGATGTGGATGCAAAAAGTCATACCCGCTGTGGGTAATGGGTAAGTGATGGATTTGAGATCATGCCCATATCGCATCTGCCCGCCCCACATCCTTCAGCCCACTAACTATCCACCATATAATTTTTTGGGCCATTATGAATTTAGGTACAATTTTAGAGACAATTTCGTAAATCTTGAGATTTTATTGGACATAACTTGTAATTTAACCCAATGTAGGCATAAATATTTTTAGAATTGAAGACATCATTTTTTCTATCTTAAATTAGTGGGTATGGGTGGGTACAGACGAACACATTATGGGTGGTGAGTATTTAGTTAAGTGGTGGGTGTGAGGATGTATTTGAGAATGTATCCGCGTGGGCGGGAGTGGATTTAAATATTTTACCCGTCATGGGTGGTGGGTAGGTAATGAATCCAAAAAAATTAGGTGAATAGTGGGATGAAGGAAGGGATATCTGCACCCCTCCCGACCGTTTGCCATCCCTGGTAGGGACTTTATAACTCCATGTTCCATTTGCGGTTACTAATTCATGAGTTTGTGGGGTATTCTTCAAACATAAAGAATCCAATTCCTTGAACATAAGCTCCTTCTATCTGCAAAACATATTTGTTTCCTATGTTAACCGACTTGGACGAGTACTAAGTACGTGTTCGATATGAATATGCTGATCAATTTTTTATTTTTAGAGTCTTTACTCTTGTATTATAACACCCTACACTAATATGAAACACAGTCAACTGATAAGAATGCCGCATATAATTACTAGAGTGGCTAACTCAAAATTTTTCTTTACCATACCCATTTGAAAACATTTATTTGTAAATGCTTATGATAAAATAAACAATAATATTTATATAAATCAATTTATAATAGGGAGCTCCCAAAATAACATTTCAAAATATACAGACCATCAATTTAAAACAAGTTCCACCTCGATTATACAAGCAGGGTTACGAATATACATGTCCTCCAAGAAGAACTCGAGAAGTACTCTGTTATGAAATATGGGTCTGGATCTACTTTGCACAAAAACTCTTCAACTGCTCCACCTATAAATATGCGTAAGAAAACAAATTCTAAACGTTGAGTTAACTAGTCCATGCCCACACTTACAATTAAATCATACAAAAAAGGGTTTATTAATATGCTCAAACAATTGATAAAACAATATAGCGAGTGTACTCGTATACTCACTCTCTACTATGGCAGACATTATGGTGCGGCTGAGGGATTTCTGCATCTCGGAGCTCACGCACCCCTCTAGTCTACATCGGACACAAAACACTCGACTAGCTCACCCCTTGCGAGTGTCGGACCTTGTACCCTAGCTAGTCAGTTTAAAGTGCCTTGCACACTACCTAAGGATATACGGACTGAAGCTGTACTTCGACACCCTTAATATTTCTAAAGAAACTCAGGTGTCCGAATCGTTTCCCTGACATCAAACAAGGCTAGTTTTATGTCATCCTAATTGATCTTGTTTCTATGTGTAATTAAGCATTATTATTGTTTCTACTTGTAGTCTTATTTGAGAGTAATTATATAGTTCTCAGGAACCTCATTTCCCTATTACAAATCCCTAAAAATCCTTATATCAAAATATACGCTGGTATCGATACTAGCCTTTCAGTATCGGTACTGACCTTTTAGTATCGATACTTTGCTCTATTTTCAACTGCTAATAAAGGAGATAGTATCGATACTCACCATCTAGTATCAATACTTCCAGGTTAGGGTACTGATACTAAACAGGGTATCGATACTAAAATTTGATTTGATTTTTTTTTAAAATAACATCGGTATCGATACTCTTACGGTGAATATCGATACTCTACCCTTGGCATCGATACTCAAGGGAGTATCGATACCAAATTAGTATCCTGTTAAATCGGTCTCGATACCAAGCTGTGAGTTTCGAAATCGATACCCTAATATTGATACTCCTTCTTAAACTTAGGCTTATTTTTACTCTTTTTAAAAAATAGTATCGATATTGTTCTTACAGTACCGATACCCCTGCTCGAAAAGGCCTTACTTAGGCTAAAAAATTTCTCTTAAACACACCCACATTAATATTATGAGGTTCCCATTTGTTATTAGTATATTTCGTAATCATGTAGGGTCATAAATAAGGCTTTAAACATGCTTGCAACATCTACCATGCATATGTTCACCAAGCTTTAATCTCAACCTTCATGCTATCTAACACTTCTAAGGACCTACTAAAGAGTACGAAGGAGTTGTAAGTGTGATTACCTAATTTTATTGGCTGATGGCAAGGCCTCTGACTCACTCAAGAGGTGCCTTCTCTTTTCTCTTAGCTTTGGATCTCTCTCTTACCACTTTCGCTAAACAAGGTAGAAAATGGATTACTAACTCAACTAGATGCTCAAAACAATTTAAATACATTCTCTATAATTCAAATCCACCTAAAAAAGGTTAGAATCCATAGATTCTCATAAACCCCTCAAAAACCCATTTTTTGGAACCCAAGTCTAAAATTTACAATGTGAAGCTTAAATTGAAACTAGAAGGATGAGGATTAATAATCTTACCTTGAATTAACCAAACTAGATTTGTAATGCTTGAAAACCTTGATTTTGGAAGGGAAGAAGAATAGAAAATGATGGAGGGAAGAACAAGGAGGTTTGGTGGGATTTTTGGGAGTAGTTCACGTAACATAACATGAAATAGGGGGAGTTTTCCTTTGAAAAAGAAAACGGGTAATTTGCACTTTTAGTCCCCTTGCTTCTATTTCCCAAATTATTCATCACCTTCATTAATTCTTTTGGGCCCAACTCAGCCCAAATCAACTAAACTTGGTCCAAGCTATTTTAATAAGTTCTTTGGGCTCCAACTATGGGTCTCGGGTTGACCTGAAATACTAACCCGGGATTCGGGGCGTTCCATGTATCATGTCTAAATATGTTAATGATCAAATATTGAATACAAATAGAGAAGTTCAGATTGCAAAACACAGGCTAACCTGTCCTAAATCCACAGCAGGATTCAAACTTTGGCCAATCATAAATGATATCTGAGCGCAAACTTGTGGTTTCCCCAGTAAAAAGGTTTACTTCCACCTGCAATGCCATATATTCACCATTAGTAAATATGAAGTCAATTAGTAAATATGGCTCACATGTAAGATGATAAGTGTCGAATAAGAATACGCGTACGACACGAGTATGTTTATTTTTTAAAATCTTTCATGCATTTAGAGGGTCCTCAAAGAATTATATCTTCATACTCATCCTAAAAATGTCTTAGACACAAGTGTCTGATATAGATACTTAAAAAAATTTGAAACAAATAGTATGTAGATGGGCTTCAAAAGAAGACTGCTTTAAAATTAAAAGAAAAGAGGGGATATAGAGAAACTTGCCTCACTCACTGCTGCACCATAGTATAGGTACTGCACAGAAGCATATTCCGATATAAAAAGTGTGCTTGCAGATAAGTTCACAGAAGTTTGATATGCATGCATTGAATGTTAGATGAAGATGGTGAAACAAAAAGGATACCATATGTAGTATTCTAAATATCGGACAGGAGATTGAAGATGTAGGGGCTTCAGTTTCCGACTCGATGATTGGTTCAATTGGAGAGAAGTTCGAATTGAATTACACGAGTTTGATATTAAAGCAGTAAGTTTCAGCTCATACCTGGAGAATCAATGTCTCCCATTCAAGAGTTCTCACGTGTTCCATCAACTGTTCCTTAAGAGCAGTAAGTCTCTCAACCAAGACATTGCAACAAAGTCTAACAGCGTCACAGCTCGATTCAGATGTTGTGATACCACCAGTGAAACCCCCTTGAATCAAACTCAAAAGTATCAGATTGAACGACTCTTACTTTCTCCAACAGCTCTTCGGTGCCACCACCGTTGATTAACCCAAGACCATATGCAGCCACTTGTTTCACTTTGGTCCATACCCCTCCAACTTCAACAGCAATGGACCCATATCAACCCCTCCAACTCGTTTTATTGAATTAATTTAAAATTATAACTAATTTGATAGATTGTATAAGTACTAAGGACTAACTGTGTAATTATACAATTGTATTAACTACAACATCAGCACTTCTGGTAATTGTTAACGTCAAGTTGCTTGATTGAATGCATTTAAATGATTTAGTGATCTGATTGTCAAAATTTCAAAAATGGTGGTCAAAATGAAAAGGGCAATAGCTATATTATCACTATTATAGTTTACCCAAAAAATATTAAGAAAAATAATATAATTAATATTTTATGTTAACTAATTTATCTTTAAATTTATGAATTAATTTATAATTATTCGTTGATTCATTTAGAATTTTAATTTTTTATAAATTAAATTAATGATGCTCATCGTTAGTGGTGCTAAGCGGTGATTGTGGAGCGTAATAGAAATTTCCTTTTAAATAATTGTAAAAGAACTAAATTGGATTAAAAGGGTCCTTTCTAAAATAATTTATGTAGTATTTGATTTGAATTAACTGATCATTATATCAAATATGAATAAAAAAAATTGAGACACGATTACTTGAGAATGTCTTAACGAAAATGTGACTAGCTGGATAAATATTTGTTTTACGTGCTATTTTTTAAAAATTAATGTTATTTATATACTAATTTTAAAATTATCTTTGATATGAGTATTATTATCATAAATTATCCCAAACATAATTAGAAGACAAGTTTTCCAGCTACAGACTCACTCGTTTCATTAAAGCACAAATAATTGTGTTATGGTGGCAATAGTTAGCTCTGTAAATAAATCAAACGTTCAGTGAACCGTATGTGAATTGTTCGGTAAGAAGCTAATTTATGTTCGTTTATTTAGTAAGTGAATGAACATAAACAAGATTTTATTTCGTTTAATTAATTGAAAGAATACAAACAAAAGGCTCTTTTGTTCATTTACGTTCGTAAACGTTCGGTAATCCGTTTGTTTATGTTTGTTCATTTATGTCCGTTCGTTAATGTTCGTTTATGTTCTCTAGATCCGTTTGAAATATTAAGACTTAATAAATTTTAACCTTAAATCCATTAATATTTTTAAATTCAATTAATTTTAAACTCAAATAAAAAACACTCAACTCAAGTTAAAAAAAAAATTAAATCCTAAAATTATTTGGAAAGAAAAAAACTCTTTCTCAAATCTAAACCCAATTAGTTTTATATTTGTTCATTTGTTACGTTCATTCATTTGTGTTTGTTTATCATTTTAACGAACGAACACGAACAAACTAAATTTCTTAATGAACTAACATAAACAAAAAAAATTCATTCGTTTATTTGTTAGTATTCGTTCGTTCGGATAAAATTTAATGAACGAACATAAACATACACTCGTTCGTGTTCGTTCATTTAAGTTTACGAGCCTAAAATTAGTCCCCATACATAAAGCAAACTAATGCGTAAGGAAATATTTACACAAGAGGTCTCTAAACTATGACCCACATTTTAATTGATGTCTACTTTTAAAATATTATACATAGACCCCTAAACTCTGAACCTTATCTTAAATTGATCCTTAATTTTAAAACATTCTATATTAATCATCAAAATATCAATGCAATTCTATTTTGATCATTTCGTCTATTGGATAAAAAGGTAATTTATTTTTGAAGTCCCTAGAATTGAACTTGTGACCTTTTTAAAAAATTCCAAGACTTTCAAAAAATATTAAATTTTCAACCAATAGACAAAAGGATCAAAAATGATATTGATAGTTTGAGGACTAATATAAAACATTTTAAAGTTTAGAAACCAATTTAAAATAGTCATAGTTTGGGGAGTGATCTAGAATGTTTTAAAGTTCAAGGACTAATATATAATAAGTGTCATAGTTCAGGGATCTCTATTGCAATTAACTCATGTTTAAGGCATGATAGTTGAATTGAGATTGCATTATTTAGGAGTGTCTCTCTTTGCCATGGACTCGTCCTCCTCCTCCTCAAGTATTCAACAAAAGCAAGTGGCACAATAAAGCTGAAAGAAAGATGCACAAAAATAATTAAATTTATACAATATAACTAAATTTTATGAATTTCAAATAATTAAATTAGAAAATATATGTTAAGTTTATAATATTTTTTTAGTTAAATTTAAAGGCTATTGTTCATTATGTTTATTTATAGGAGTCACTTAACACTGGCGTTATTGTATTAAAAGCCATATTAATTATTATTTTTAGAAATAACCCCCAAGCTAGATTAGTTCAAAAATACCCCACAAACTGTCCAAGTAGGATGTTCTCGCGTTCTGTAAAAAACGAGATCAGATCTCACGTTGTACGAAAAGTGAGTTTCATGTATTTATTATTACCTTTAACCATATTAAATGATTTTATCTGAAAAGTTGATGAATCTCGCGTCCTGTAAAATGTGAGATCTATTATAGGAAGTGAGTTAAACCTAACTGGGCAGTTTGGAGATATTTTTAAATTGAGAAAATAACCTCAATGACCGAAAATTTCTTATAATATACGATTTTGACCAAATTTTTTTCAATTTGCCAAAATGACCAACAAAATCGCAATGCGATCTCTAAATCGCAACGCGATCTCCAGTATCGCAAATCAGTTTCCAGATTCGCAACGCGATTTTGACTATCGCATTGCGATTTCCCAAATTCGCGTCTAAAATCGCAATGCGAATATGTAAATCGCAACGCGATAATACATAATCGTAACGCGATTTTGACTATCGCAACGCGATAATACAAAATCGCAATGCGATTTTCAAAGCGCCATTAGTATCGTAACACGTATTTTATTTTCAAATTTCAAACACGAATATTAATACATCCTGTAATCGCAACTCTTAACCTAAAACCCTAAATCACAACTCAGTCCCATCTCCATTCTCACTCTCTACGGCAACATCCGTCCCCATCTCTGACGAAATCCGTCCCCATCTCCGGCGAAATCCGTCTATCTCCATCTCTCAGAGCCACCCTCACAATCATTCACGATCAGAAATGGAAAATCAACCAAATCAACCACCGAGGGTTATTTTTTTTTAATTATTTTTATTTTAAAATTTTTGCATTATTATTAGGTTTTTCATATTGAAATTGATGATAAGTTTACTGGTAATTTCAATAATAGATTAACCATTTCACTTAGATTGCTTATTAAATTCATTCGATTGCTGTCAATACTGCTAAACTATTTAGTCTTTAACCATGTAAAGTTAGTATTTGTCTTTGTTTTGTCTTTTGGTTGAAGTAATGCAATTCATTCAAGTTTCAATTTTAGACAATGACTATTTGAAATCGAGAATCGCAACGCGAAATGAAAATCGCAATGATAGTCAAATTCGCGTTGCGATAGTCATTTTCGTGTTGCGATTTTCATTTCGCGTTGCGATTATCTCGTTGCGATAGTCAAATTCGCGTTCTGATAGTCATTTTCGTGTTGCGATTTTCATTTTTGTGTTGCGATTTTAAGTTCCAGAAACTATTATTCTTCTGCAAATTGAAACTTGAATGAATTGCATTACTTCAACCAAAAAACAAAGACAAATACGAAATTCACAGTGTTGCAAATTTAAGTTTGAAGAATAAACTACTACTACTCTTTATGTTTATTATTGTTTTTGGTATATCTTCACAGTGTAGTTTTTAATCTAACTTGGTATGTTTATTGTTTTTGTAGAACTTTTTTTCGGCTCAATTGACCTTAAGGAATAAAATAAGCCTAGTCACTACAATTGCATCGAAGCTTTCACCTGTACAAAGAAATTTGTTTGAGGATACTTGCTTCGAGCCATGGCTGAAAGTACAACATCCGGGTGGAGATGCTATATTGACCCATTTGTGGCTTCAAACCATGACTAGCGATCTACCCGAGAGTATAAAACGTGGTAATGAAGAGATATGGTTTCATTTTCCACCGGCGTATACGTGTTTTGGGCGGGAGGAGTTTTGCTTAATCACTGGTCTACGCTTCGAACACGATGATGTAGGTCGATACACTAGTCATATTACCCGCCCATTATGGTTATCCCGGGTTTTTCCTGAGCTGTCAATGGAGAATCCGAATTTACACGTCGACGACTTGATGAGATTATTGAATAAGAAAGATGGTTTTACTCGGATGGATGACGTCGATGTTGTTCGAGTATGCCTTTTAGTACTTTTGCATGCCGACTTTTTAGGCAGAGAGGCCAGACAACCTATTCATAAGGATATAATATTATTGGTAGAGGACCTAAATGCTTGGAACCTATTTCCGTGGGGTTCGTATCTATGGAAAGCTACCTGGAATAAGTTGTCGTTTGCCTTTGATGACCGCAAAAGTTTGCGTGGCGATGGTTCCAAATACACTTTGTCAGGCTTTATTTGGGCCTTTAAGGTAAGAATTTCTATATAATGTTTCCAAAATTATAATTAATTATTTAACAATTACTAATGTTTATGTATTATATTGTTTTTGTAGATTTGGATATTTGAGGCTTTTCCCGACATGCAGACATATGCATTAAAAACTTCAAATGATATTCCTAGAGCTATTTCCTGGAAGAAGAAACGTCGACTGTTGATTTGGGAAGAGTTACTACGGTATACGATAATAAATGATGTAAGTTAACACAAATACTACCATATATAAACAAGTTATTACTAGTACACGTTTAACTTTGTTTGAGCTTTTATATTGTTAGGAGGCCAACACTCCATTACAGAGGCTGACACCCAAAGAGGCTGAGCTTGCCACTGATTAGTGGCAAGCTAGTAAGCGTTTTTTTGATGGCACGGATGATGAGCAACCTCCACTTCGAGAGCCATCACCTCACCCAGAGCCATCACTTGATCGAACATACTATATACCTCTACAACGAGAGCCATCACCTATTCCGTCACATCATCGAGCCTTTTCTCCACCATCACCTCATGATAGGCGACCAACAAAGATGCCACGACATTTATCTCCCTGTTCTCCATCTCCACCTCCACGGGATGAGTTAGGGGAGTTACGTGATGAGGTCAATGCCTTGCGTGAGGAGGTCGGTACTTTACGCGATTAATTATTGGACTTATTTTGGAAACAAGAAGCCAAAGAAGTTCAATGTTATAGTTATCAAAGACGAGACCGCAACAAACGCAGGAAGCCAGAGGGGATTGTGGTTCTCTCGTATGCATGTGCTTGGAGCGTTTGACGACAGGAAGTACACAGTTTCTACCTCCTACCGATAGAGATAGAGGTGCAGTAGGCTTGTGGTTTCGATATTTTATGGCTAGAGCGATATATGCGAGACGCTGCCTACCTGCATCCGCGTTATGAAAGTATCCATAAACAATTTGTAAGTCAAATGCAAGTGTTGTTAAGTACCTAGAATTCAATAATAATTTGTTGTTTGTTGGTTTTAGATGTGTAGAAAGTGTTGTTTGAGCAAATGTTTGGTTTCTGCAGATTAATCCTGAAGTGAGCTGCGTGAAATTGATGTATGGGTGCATAACAACTGTCTGGGGTACACTTTTTTTGATTGTTTAATTGATTCTTAAAAGTCTGATTTGTTTAATTGATGAGGAAAATAAGAATTATTAGCATTTTTTGCTTGTTTAATTGATTTGTAAAAGTTGATTTGTAAAAGTTGATTTGTTTAATTGATGTGTAAATAATTCTTATTTGTGCTTGTTTAATTGATTTGTAAAAGTTGATTTGTTTAATTGATGTGTAAATAATTCTTATTTGTGCTTATTTAATTGATTGAAATGTAAAAGTTGATTTGTTGATTTCAATCTGCATCATATTGAAGGCAAAAGACCTGTTAAAGGTACACTTTCGCAACGCTAAACTCAAAATCGCAATGCGAAAGTCAAAATCGCAATGCAAAAGCCAAAATCGCAACGCGATATACGCTTTGCGATTTTCTCGTTGCGATAGTCAAATTCCTGTTACGATAATCAAATTCACGTTGCGATAGTCAAATTCGCGTTGCAATTTTTGAGTTGCGATAGTCAAATTCGCGTTGCGATAGTAAAATTCGCGTTGTGATATTCAAATGAATGTGTAATAAGTGATAACAACTGAACATATCATAGTAATGTTCAAACTCAAGTTACTATTACATGTCTAACTGAAAATGTTAAAAGTTTACACATAAAATACACATAATAGTCAAATTCGCGTTGCAATATTCAAATGAATGTGTAATAAGTGATAACAACTGAACAGATCATAGCAATGTTCAAACTCAAGTTACTAATACATGCCTAACTGAATATATTAAAAGTTTACACATAAAATACACATAATACAACGTTTGCATTTAAAAATCACCTAAGTTAATAGTCCCAAAAGGTGAAGCCGGTTGTGATTGGGATTTTGATTTTGATTGCGATTTTGATTACCTTTTTCTTGACACCATATGAGCTTTGGATTTTGATGAGGATCCATATTTTGGTAGAGGAAAAGATGATTGTGATGGCACTGGTGATCCACATGTCAACCTTGTATGACCACTTTCCTTGCACCGACTACATGTCGATCTCTTATTCTCTTCACCCTTAGACGGTATACGATCGTGACTTTTTGGTCGGCCAGGTAGCCTTCTGTCCATGGCTGGTGGAAAAACTGTTTGTAAGTCATCTGGTATATCCCACTCAGAAGGATATGGAATAGGGTAGATAATCTCGGCATAAGTCTGTCGATATACTTCTGTAGTGTAGCAATCCATAGCGTATGCGCTTGAATCATCTTGGTTTAGATGAAGAGCAACTTTTATAACATGGCCACACGGATAACCAGATGTTTGTCATTTCATACAACTACAAGTCTTTGCATTTAGATCGACAAGCTCATTTAAGTTATTATCCAGTACTTCAAACAAAGGGTTTGAACATGGTTCAACTCTCCATGACGTTGACTTCACAACACGTTTCGTTATCTTTTTTTCAGTCCATGGTGTAACACGATGTTCCAATGTTCTTGTATGGTTTCTTTTCTTGTAGTACCACTGTTGAATAGAGGCTCGAAAAAACTCCATTAACATAGAAAATGGGTAATTTCAAGGAATGACGACTTAGAGCGTTGATTGATTCTGCACTATTAGACGTCATGAAACCATATCTTGCTTCAAGTTGATGTACTCTTGACCATCTTTCAAATCCGACATCTTCTAGTGTTTGAGCACACTGAGGCAAAACACGTCTTAAACAATTTATATGCTTATTAAAATCCACTTCCCGATACGCTTTTATAGCCTTCCAGTATGTCCATTTGTGATTTTTTATACCAGCAGACCTTGATTTTAGATTTCTATACAAATGAACACCACAAAAGTCCATGAAAAGCATATGGGAAACACCTTCTAACATCGTTGTCAATTGAGTTTGCCCTATCGGATATGATTGTCAGATTGCTAATAGGACCTATGCAATCCCTAAGATACCCCATAAACCATGTCCATGAATCAGAGGTTTCAGATTTGCCAACCCCGTAAGCTATTGGCAGTATCTCATTGTTAGCATCCATGGCTACTGCTAATAAGTTTACTCTAAGGTATCGTCCTTTTAAATGTGCTCTGTCAACTATAATAACTGGGCGCATGCAAGTAATAAACGAACGAATCTACAAAATCATATACACAAGAAATATAATCATTTAAATGTGAAATGCATGTAACTAAAAAAATGAGTCAACAAAATTATATTGATTTACTAACCGCAGCACCAATGGCGATAAACAGTAACTCAAAGCGTCCATCTCTATCTGTTTTGATATGAGTTACCGACCTAGGATTTTTCAGTTTTAAATTGTGATAATAAGCTGGCAGTTGGGCAAACGATGCTTCTGGCGACCCCCTCAACAAGTCCAAGGCATAATATTTGGCTCTCCAAGCTTGAGAATATGAGATACTAATCTTGAACCGAGCATTCATGTCAGTCATAATTTCATGTCCCCGATATACCCTGTCATTCAAAAACATTAACTCAGCCAGAAAACCACCCAACACCTTTTTGTTTGCCTGTCTATGGTGAGGAAAAACTTGGGTTCTTGAACATGTATGTTTATCAATAAAAGTCCTAACTTGAAACATTTCTCAATCTTTTATCCTCTTTGCAATCATACGCCACGTACAGTTTTTGTCAATCATACACCTTGTTTCGAAACGATCTTTGCTTGATTTGTTAACTTTTAGTTGATAGCCATCTTCCACACATTTTGTATACAAAGCTATCTTCAAGTCTTCCTTTGTATCAAAACAATCATATTTCTTGATACGAATAATTTTTGTGTAACAATCAACTGCTATTTTTACCAACTCTTCTTCCGGTATCTGAAGTAATTCTGGCATATTCCAGTTATACTCCCGTGGCATTTTATTCAGGGACTTTTCTTCGGGGATTTCTTCTTCTTCTTTTTCTTCTTCAGGGTTATATGAATTACAGAATGGATGTTCAATATGTTCATTCACAGTCGTAACTTCCTCCTCATTATCATCAACAACATCTTCCTCGGCAGGGGTTGCTTCATCATCAAAATTCGGGTATTGACCAATATCAAAATCATTACACGGAGGGTCTGTTTCTTCTTCTGAAACATCATCAAAATCCGAGTATTGACCAAGATCAAAGTCCGGGTATTGACCAAGATCAAATTTCTAATACTGACTAGTACTCACAATTTTTTCTGTTGGCTCATCATCGTCTAACTGGTCAATACGAAAACCAAAATTTGGTGCTGAAAGTTGATTGGGATTTGGATTAGGGAAAGGTTGTGGGTTTTGAGATTGTGTTTGGTATTGGAAATGTGGTGAAACAAAATTTGCTTGGTGATGAAATTGTGGTGGAACCATTAAATTTTGAGCACCATAAACTGGGGTTGAAAAACTTAGTTGATTACTACCCGCTACTGACCCAACTTCACTACTTCTAGGTTCAACAACATACAATGTAACATCATCTTGCGAAACACTAATGTAAGCAATGAATCATTCAACATCTTCATTGTCGGTTAACAAATAAACTTTACCTTTTCTCTGATAAGATAACCTAAATCCACTTAAAGGCTCTAAATTCAATTTATTTGCAACACGTAACATTAGAGTTTCATAAGGTAACTTTTTAATGACAGTTTTAGTTGAAGATTCATGGGTAAAGGCATTTATTGTAAAACACCATGAACATTCTCCCATGACCCTCCAAAACACAAATCTATCCAAACATGATTAACATTAGATGATTTCACTATTGTAAATTAATTTACTAAACAAACGAGCTGCGAAACTAAAACCTGTTGCCAGATGGGGAAGGATGTCGTTGGATATAGGAACGGATGTCGCCGGAGAGAGTGATAGATGGAGATGGAATGAATTGCAATTTAGGGATTTAGGTTATGAGTTGTTACTGCTGCGTAGTTATATACCCAAAACATTTGTGTTGCGAAACTAAAACCTGTTGCGAATTTGAAATTCAGCGTTACGACAGTCAGAATCGCGTTGCGATAGTCAGAATCGCAATGCGATAGTCAAAATTGCGTTGCGAATCTGGAAACTGATTTGCGATACTGGATATCGCGTTGCGATTTAGAGATCGCATTGCGATTTTGTTGGTCATTTTGGCAAATAAAAAAAATTGGTCAAAATCGTATATTATAAAGAATTTTTGGTCAGTAAGGTTATTTTTTCTTTTAAATTAACCTGGTTTAGGGCTATTTCTCAAAAAATAATTAATGTGGCTTTTAATATAATAATGCCCTAAACACTTTTGTAAGAAAGTTACAAAAGCAACTTCTGCTGTTCATCGAGTCCTCAAACACGCAAAACGCTAGGGGTAGATAATTTGGTCTGAAATTTTTTATTAATTGGTCGAATAATTTTGGATTTAGTCAGGTTAATAATTTTTTTAATTTTAATTATAAGTTAATTCGATTTAAAATCAGTTAGTTAACCGAATTAATTGAAATTATTAATTATTAATTATTCAATATATTATATATATTATTTAGCTAAATGGGGTATTTAAACATCGATTCTAACATACTGAATTAACCAAATAAATAAAAAATATTTAGATATTTAGGACATAATATATATTATTTATATATTATTTATAAATTTCAATTAATTTGGTTAACCGACAAATTAATCGAATTTAGTTTAGTTCGGTTAAGAATTTTTGAAAAATATTTGGTTCGATTTAAGGGAAAAATTTTAGTTAATGGATCTTGGGTATTTTGGTACTGTCGGTTAACGAAGTTAACCGATTGAACACCCCTACGCAACGTAAAGGCTCCATTTCTAAACACATGGCAAGGATAGGGATGCAAACAAGTCGAGTAAAGTTTAAGTATTGTTAAGTTCGACTCGACTTGAAAAATTTATAGTTGAATTTGATCCGACTTGAAAACTTGTGAGCTTAAAATTGTCAGTTTAGACTAAAACTCAAAATAAAAAAATTAAAGGCTTAATACCAAAATAAGTGTCCAAACTATACAGCTTTTCCAAAATAGGTGCCTAAACTAAATTTTGTCTTTACTAGGTTCCTAAAGTTACAAACGTTACCCATTTAGGTGCCCGGGTTATCAATGGCGTTAATTTTTACCATTAAGTGACACATGTCACAATCTGGTGGTTTTGAAATTTATTATTTTAAATATTAAAAATATTATGATATTTATAAAAAAAACACTAACTTTCCTTATATTGTAAAATAACCCCAAAATCACAAATTCAAACCTTAATCCATCACCGTCACTTTTCCGGCCAAGACCACCACCACCAATGTAGTCCTACCATCCTAGTACTCATACGCCATCGTATTTTCCTTCAATTGGCCATCAAATTTGTGTGGGATCTCGATTTTAATCCTAGATTCGAGCAGTTTAAAACGTTGATTCGATCAGCCACGATTTCATGGGGCTTTTGGTCGGCAAGGGGAGGTTGGGTGGAGGCTCGTCGACGGTAAAAGACGGTGGTCGGCGTGGGTTTAGGGGTTAAAATGAAGGATTTTAAAGTTTTGGGTTTACTTCAAAATTTGTATTTTTTGTTTTTTTAAAATATATAATTTGAATTTTTTAATTTTAAATAAAATTTTTAAAATTACAAGATTGTGACACATGTCATTTAACGGGAAATTAACACTGTTACTAGCCCAGGCACCTAAATGGGCAACGTTTGTAACGTTAGACATCTGGATGAGACGAAAATTAGTTTAGGCACCTATTTGAGAAAATAAGTATAGTTTCCCTTCATGTCCCTAAACATAGTATAATAGACGAAATCCAGGAGTGAGTTTAGTTTTGGGGGAGTTTCGAGGTTTAGATTTTGGTTCTTAGTAGGGGTGTTCAAAATTCGATTTTAACCGAATTAATCGACTGAACCGAACTAATTCGGTTAATTCGATCGGGGAATGGTTAAGATTTATTTGGATATTCGGTTAACAGTTAATTCGGTTCGAAATCGGTTAATTAACCGAAATAAAATTTTAAATTTTAAATATATTATATATAACATATGGACTCATCCAAAACCATTTAAAACCCAATTAATAATTTAAGATCCAATAACTTTTAAACCTAAATCAATATTAATTAATTAAAAAATTTATATAAATTTTTATTTTATAATTATATATTATTTAAATTAATTGTAAACAGTTTTTCTGAATTAAAAAATATTAAATATATTATATATAACATATGAGCTCAGCCCAAACCATTTAAAACCCAATTAATAATTTAAGATCCAATAACTTTTAAACCTAAATCAATATTAATTAATTAAAAAAATTATATAAATTTTTTTATTTTATAATTATATATTATTTAAATTAATTATAATCTATTTTTTTGAATTAAAAAAATATTTAATTTTTATATAAATTAGAAAATTTTTAAAATTTTCGGTTAATTCGAAAATTAACCGAAATTTATTCGGTTCGGTTAATATTTTCGAAAAAAAAAGTTCGGTTCGGTTAACGGTTAAAGAAAAATAAAGTTCGATTAATTCGATTAATGGTAGTTCGCTCTGTTCAGCCACCGAATTAACCGAATGAACATCCCTGGTTCTTAGACTTCATGTTTGTTGTTTCAAAGGGGAGGAGGTTTGTTTTTGGATTAGTGGCTTTGATTTTGGTCTCTCCAATCGTCTTGGCGGGGTTTAGAGCGGTGGGAAGTCGTCGGCGAACAAGGATGGGGGCCACGGTTGGAGAGGAAGAGTTGAGAGAAAATTAGAAGGGGAGTAGTTTTTTTTAAGGTTAGTTTTTAGAAACGTGGAAAAAAAAGGTTTAAATACAGAAGATTTATGGGAAATTTTTCTTTGGGTTCCTCCAGTTTAGGCGTCGTTTTACATCTTGGTCACATGTTATGATGCTTTCATTATTAATTTAAAAGCTAAGTCCTAATTTTGCAATTTTCTACTTTTCATAAGCTAGTGTATTTTATATTGTGCTAAAATCAGAATATTATGCTACGATCCCCCAACTTCTGCCGTGGATTTACATTTTAGTCGTTATTTTTCTTGTTGTTATTATTTCGAATATGGTATTCAAATGTTGTTTATTTTTATTTTGGTCACTTTTTCTGTTATTTTATTTAATTCGAATTTCTTATAGTATTTTAATTTATTCAATTTTAGTCCCCGTTCCCTTTAAATTAGGACTTTAATGTTTAATTTCCTTTAGTTTAGTTATTACGAGTTAATTGCTTTAATTTTAATTATTCATTATTTAAATGCCTTCACAAATTTATTTTCATTCAGCTGTACACGAAAATTTGTTCCCTCTTTAACGTTTCATTTGCCTTTATTTCCTTAAATTTTTGTTTTTTACTCTTTTTTTTTACTTTGATTTCCTTTTTTTCGTTTCTAATTGGGTTTTTATTTATTTGTTTTCTATTGCATGTATTTCCAAATTATAAAGGATATTTGTTTTATTTGACTCTATGACATAGATATCTATTAAATATAGATTTCTTTTATTATTTATTCTATTCATTACTAAAGATCGTTTTCTTTATGTTTACCTATGTGTACGTTATTTCATTAATATAATATTAAGTGTGTTGATATATATTTATTATGTACATTACTGGCTATATTTCCACGATTACATTTTGGTTCTTGTATTAGTACTTAGAAGTTTAGGTTTAACCTTAGATTTAGATTTCTCACATCTTAGTCCTTTAATTTAGGAAATAAACTGATTTGGTCCTTGCAGTAAATACCTGATGGTCTATTTCGATTACTTGATTCAACAATTGATTAAAATCAATTAGGGTTAATATTAGAGCCTACACTTTTAGGTTTAAATCTCTACGTTCTTTAAATTACATAATTGGACACTTTAGGTTAGAGGAAAGTCTTAATTAACCCTTAGTTTAATTAGATTTAATAACAAATGGTGTGCTTGCATCATGTTTTTAAAAACAAGGCAATACTCATTTATTAGGGGGCCAGTAGTGTATCATCTGCATTATGCTCAGGGGGTGACCATCGATAATTCCCGAAGTAAATCGACATCATTTTCAAAACCTTGCATACATAATGAATTTTAAATTAAATAAAATCTCGAACTCAAAACTTCCAACTTTTAAATATAGGGTAATTGACTAGGTATCAATTTTTGGGCACTGTGCGGGTACTAATCCTTTCCCACGCGTAATTAACTCCCGAACTCAATTTATGGTTTTCGCAAACAAGATTTGGTAGTTTTGATAAAATAAAATATTATATTAAAATTATCTGATTATAGGTATTCCAATCACACCTTAAAAATGATTGGTGAAATCTCTCAATATTTTACAAATCTTTTCAAAGAAAACTTCAACATTTCTCGAAAGTCATATCAGCTTTTTCCCACCCATGCAAAAAAAAAACGGTGTCCACAACAACAATATGACTTTACAATATAAAATGGTATTGATCAGTTGTCGACCCTAAAAGGACATATATATGATCCATCATTCGTAACCAATGAGCCCAATGGACTTATTTTTTTCTTAACTAGTTCTTTACTCAAATGACAGAAACATCCACGCTATGTTATTGGTGGTGTCACCATTAGAAGACACAGCGTCCAGAAAAAAAGATTATTTCATATTTATAAATCAAGATCTTACAATAGAGGAATTAATGAAAAATCTAAAAATATGTCTGAAGGTTATCTATCTATCTATCTAGATCGAGTATTGCAAAGGCATGATTAACCCTTCCAACCCAGTTTGATCTGTTCGCAAACTAAGAGACATAGTTTGGGGGATAAAATTGAAATATTCAAAAGTTTGAGGACCAATTTAAAAAAAGAGTCATAGTTTAGGACTGAATTTAGAATGATCAAAAGTTTAAGGACTAGTTTAAAAGGAGTCATAATTTGGAAATAAAATTGAAATATTCAAAAATTTAAGTGTCAATTTAATATTTCGAGGACATATAATACAATTAACTCTAAAATTTATGTAATTCATGCTCTTCTAGCCTACATCTAATGCATCGAAAGCAACAATACAATAAAATTTGATATGCTAATCAATCTTCATCCGCTTTATGCAAAGTTTACCTAATTTGGATCTTTTGATGATTTAGCTTGTAAATGATATCTGGTTATGTTAGAATGCATCCAAAACAACATCAATATATAAGTAACATACACATATCATATTATTATTTCATAAACATTATTTACCTTCATGATCATTTTAGTTATAGACGATATGTATATTTATAAACCGAAAAAAATAATAGGTTGGAGATTTCTAAGTCACTATCATCACTTGAAGTTAAAACTTCTGTTTAGCTTAGTCAGTTCAAAGTTTCTGAAAGTCAACAAAAATCATATTGAACCAACATACTAACATCAAAGATTTTTTTTGTGTTTAATTTGTCAAATTATTTGTTGTAAACACAGTTGTGAGCTATATTGTTTATTTTGCTCAAGTGTGTATTGGGTATATCCATAAGATAATATACATGCAGAACCAAGAAATGGGTTCTCTAGGCAAGTTCAAGCCATATTTTGCTGCAATTTTTCTGCAAGTTGGTCTTGCTGGGATGAATGTCTTATCTAAGGCTGCACTGAACCAACGCATGAGCAATTACGCGCTCGTCGTCTATCACCACACCATCGCCACCCTCGTTATGATTCCTTTCGCAGCCATCATCGAAAAGTATATCAATATCTCTATCGTGATAGTCTTTGATGTAATGTTTGTAATCAGTGTCATGAAGCTGACATGGAAATTTTATCTTGATAGGGAAATGAGGCCTAAGATGACAATGTCAATCTTCATCAAAATAATGGTGCTCGGCTTATTGGAGTAATTATTCGAATCAAATTCCGAGTTTTATTTTTAACATCGATTAACATTTAACACGTTTTTTGTTTCAACTTTGGCAGGCCAGGCCAAAACTCGTATTATGTGGGGATGAAGTACACCACGGCAACTTTTGCAGCTGCCATGTATACCATTCTTCCTGCTATTACCTTCTTAATGGCATGGATTTTCAGGTAAAATTTTCTAAAAAATACAGAGAATCTATAATCTTAGGCAATAAACTAGGAGAAATATTCATTTTGTTTGGTGATATATTTATGCAGGTTTGAGAAGGTAAACTTTAGATCAATCAGCAACCATGCTATGGTTATCGACACCCTTGCAACTGTTGCAGGGGCCATGGTGATGACACTGATGAAAGGACTGATTCTCGAGTTGTTATGGACCAAATTGAGTATCAATAACCACGAAGCAGCATCCAAAAAGGGAACGGATTTCCACCACACGGTCAAAGGCGGTCTGATGAACACTGTCGGCTGCTTCTGCTACGCTTGTTTAGTGGTTCTACAAGTAAGGAAAACAGAAAAAAAATTCTGCTAGAACCATGACGTTGACATTATGCCATGTCTTTATAGGCTTTCACGTTGAAAACATATCTGGCTGAACTCTCCCTCACGGCTTGGGTATGCCTGATGGCACACTCGAAGGAACCGTAGCGGCTTTGGTAATTGAAAAGGGAAATGCTGCAATTTGGTAATGAAATAAGTAAATCAGGGGTATTTGTTAATGAACTTCGTACATTGTATGCAGCTGTAAGCAACCGGGTGTCCCATTTAAGTGCCCAAACTGCAGCACTTCCCTTTTCAATTACCAAAGCCGCTATGGTTCCTTTGCCTGTCATGCATATCCAAGCCGTGAGGGAGAGTTCAACTTAATATGTTTTCAACGTGACAGCCTATAAACACGTGTGGTGGAAATCCGTCCCCTTTTTGGATTCTGCTTCTTGGTTATTGATACTCGATTTGGTCCATAACAACTCCATAACCGGTCCTTTCATTAGTGTTATCACCATGGCCCCTGCAACGGTTGCATGGGTGCCGATAACCTTAGCATGGTTGCGGATTGATCTAAAGTTTACCTTCTCAAGCCTGCATAGATATATCACCTAACAAAATGAATATTTCTCCTTGTTTATTGCTTAAGATTATAGCTTCTCTGTATTTTTGCAGAAAATTTTACCTGAAAATACAAGCCATTAAGAAGGTAATAGCAGGAAGAATGTTATACATGGCAGCTGCAAAAGTTGCCGTGGTGTACATCCCCACATAATACAAGTTTTGGCCTATCACTGGCCTGCCAAAGTTGAAATAAAAAACGTGTTAAATGTTAATCGATGTTAAAAAAACTCTGAATTTGATTCTAATAATTACTCCAATAAGCCGAGCACCATTATTTTGACGAAGATTGACATTGTCATTTTAGGCCTCGCTTCCCTATCAAGATAAAATTTTCATGTCAGCTTCATGACACTAATTACAATCGCGATAGAGATATCGATATACTTTTCGATGATGGCTGCGAAAGGAGCCATAATGAGGGTGGAAATGGTGTGGCACTAGACTACGAACGCAAAATTGCTCATGGCTTGGTTCAGTGCAGCCTTTGATAAGACATCCATCCCTGCAAGACCAAATTGCAGAAAAATTGCAGCAAAATACGGCTTGAACTTGCGTAGAGAACTCATTTCTTGGTTCTGCATGTATATTATTTTATGGATATGTGTGTTTATATAATAGAATGATTGCAGATTGTTGAAGGTTGTTTAGTGAGTGCGAAAATATCTGTGAGGTTGTTATAACCATGTAACTGCATGACTCATGCTTTTAGCGTGATATCATGCCTATATAAGCAGGGGTTCTTTATGAAATAAACAGGGATTCAAATAGCGGCTAAATAACGGTATCGTGGCTGTTATATCGTGGTTGCGACTGTGTCCGAAACTACTATCGTAGAAAATAATGGTGTGAAGCGAGATCACACCAATAGCGGCGGACCGCGGCCAATTGCGGACCATTATTCCTCTATTATTCCGTTATTTTAATTTAAAAAAGGTTTTTTTATTAAAAAATCAGCTCATTCGAAAAAATTTCACGATCTCGATATCCGCAATGATTGCAATAGCATCCGTTATATTCACAACCGTGATAAACGTGACGCGATCGAAAACGTGACCGCGAACGCTATTTAAATCCTTAGAAATAAATGAGGCAGTTTTTACAAATATTAAATAAGATAATATGGTCACCTAAGGTAAAAAATCATGCCTATATGACTCATTCTTTTAGCTGTGAATTTCATTAGCCACAAACCACAGCTTTTAATACGGCTTTTCATTTTAGGATAAACTACACGGGTGACCATTCACCTATGGTCAAAAATCATTTTAACCACAGATGTTTTAATTTGATCAAACAAATTACTTGACCATTTAAATTGTTCATTCAAGCCACTCTCCGTTAATTTTTAACAGTATGATGGCTTGTCAGTTAATAGAATTGGTAGAATTATACAGTTAGTCCTCAATATTTACACATTATATCAATTTAGTCTTAATTTTGATTTAATTTTCAAAAATTAACTTCCAATTCGAAGGTGCCACATTTCATTATGTTATTATGGCACATTTTCAAGTGACATGTGTCATTGTATTATTGGAGGATTAATTTAATTAATTTTAATATTATAATTAAATAAAAATTTCTCGCAGATTAAAATGGGAGTGCTTAATGAGGAATTAAACCAAAGACTAAAGGAGTCGTTGGGAACAACTTTACCGCTGGGGCAACCAACCATTTTGACTCCAACTTGCACAGTTATATATATAACTTGTTTGAGGTTATTTCACCCATCAATAAATCATTGAAACAAATTTTATAAACAAATTATATTTATATATTAAATTGTAGTTAATGAAAGATTTTAAAATAAAAATGAATATATATTTTTATATCTTAAATTAAATTAAAAAATTATTTTCACAATTATTTTCAAATAATTACAAAATTTAAAATACATGAAAAATAATTAAAAAATTTTGAAGACAAAAATTAAAGATTCATATTATAATTTTTTTATCATTTAAGTTTTTTGTGACTTTGGATTTTCTAATATTTTTTATATAATTTATATATTATTATTTAAAAATAATTTAATTTTAAAAAATAAAAAATATTCTTATTTTATTTCTAAATCTTTCATTAACTATATATATATATATTTGTGTGTGTATAAAATAATCTCAAATAACATATATAAAAGGCTGTGCAATTTGTAGTCAAAAGTGTGGTTTGTCCCAGCGGCAAACCCTTGCATCCGTTGCAGGGGCCATGGTGATGACACTGATGAAAGGACCGGTTCTGGAGTTGTTATGGACCAAATTGAATATCAATAACCACAAAGCAGCATCCAAACACGGAACGGATTTCCACCACACGGTCAAAGGCGGTCTGATGATCGCGGCCGGTTGCTTCAGCTATGCTTTTTTCATGATTCTGCAAGTAAGGAAAACAGAAAAAGAAAATTGCAGAAAAAACTTCTTCTAGAACCATGACATTGACATTATGCCATGTCTTTATAGGCTGTCACATTGAAAACATATCCAGTTTAACTCTCCCTCACGGCTTGGATATGCCTGACGGGCTTGAAGGAACGGTAGCGGCTTTGGTAATGGAAAAGGGAAATGCTGCAATTTGGGCACTTAAATGGGGACACCAAGTTACTTACAGCTGCATACAGTGTAAAAATTTCATCAACAAATACCTCTGATTCACTTATTTCATTGAGCCCTCAAATCTATCCATGGCTGCTGCAGGGCATCTTATGTTCGGGACTCGCTTATTACATTCAAGGTGTCGTGATGAACGACAGAGGACCGGTTTTCGTCACGGCGTTTAGTCCCGTGTGTGGTGATTGTAGCAATAATGTCTTCTTTCATTCTGGGTGAACAGATGTTTCTTGGAATAGTAATCGGTGCTATTATCATAATCTTGGGACTATATTTTGTGCTATGGGGTAAAAGCAAGGAATACAACTCCCAGCTGCCATTAATGGAGCAGCAAGTTGACTAGATAATACCACTAACAGTGAAAATGGCAGTTTTAGATCCATCATGATTGATGCAGTCGACAGGGAAAACTCACAAGAGAAAAATGATTCAAATGGAGCAGAATTCTTCTGCTCCCTCTTTGTGCCCCTCCCAATAAACCCTTATTTTATTAATAACAGATCAAGTGATTTAATTTTATTACATTAAAGAGCTAAAAGTGTCTAGTAAATGAGTAAATATTGTGATTAATTGTTTGGAGTTCTTATTCTAGAATTCGATATGCTAAATATTACAAATTGTTTTTTGAGTTTTATACGACTTTTACATTTTTTCCAAATCGTATAGCAACTAATATAACGCCGGTTGTGATTTCATTTATATTACTTGGACAACATTTCATTCAGTCCTTAGAGGATTTTAATTTTTCTATGGGGTTCATAATGGATGTCACAGACCATGTTTTTCTAACCGCTTTACGTGAGAGTCCACAGGACCAACATGGATTTAGCATACGAATGGCTTACTGGTTTGCCCGGTGCTACCTACAATGCACGCAACACCAAGGGATGGCATATTCACGATCTCTCCCTCCGTTACATACATCGGTTCCTTGCATAGAATTATTCCGGGCGTAATGACACTACGTCCTCGCTAAGTAAGGTTGAATTATTCACATACCAAGGGTTTTTGGTTTGCACGCGCCTTTGAACATGTTGTACGTTCTGATCACCCATTAATTTTTGGACCTTACATTACTCACCTTGCATCTCATTTATTTATGTTAACGTTTGGTTCTAATCAATTTACTTATGCTTGCAATATATCCTTTGGATGCTATGTGTTTGGATTCAATAAGACTATTTGCCTGAACTCCCAGTGCACCTCACAATGTCCCTCATGGATCGATTACACAGTGTAATGAGTGCGTATTCCTTCGTAGGACTACTCACCCGCGGCACCAAAGGAGCATCCACCCTCGGACGTGCATAGCAAAATCCACGAGGTGCATGGCAGACTAGACTCCATCGAGACCAACATTTCCGAGGTATTTTTGTACCTTCTAGACGTGGCCGCGACCCACATTGATCGGGGAGTATTTTCACCCTCTCTCTTTTGCATTTTACTCTTTATTGTTCATATTGGGGCAATATGATTTTAAGTGAGGAGGTGGAATTAGAAACCAAATTAGCCTTTGCTTATCTTTGTGATTGAAATTGAGTTATTTCTTGATTTGAATTGTTGATAATCTTGGTTGTCGATCTTTAGTTTGATTTAATTTTTTGTGTGTTTATTTGTGAATTCAAGCATGCTTTTGTTAAATTTAGGATTCAAGATAACATGGGATGATTATTTTAGGTAAATTTTTGTGGTAATTCCATGAATTCATTGATTGAATTGGATGCATGACTTAGTTCAATAAGTCTTTCGTGTGAATTTTGAGTCTAATGAGCATATATTTTATTCTTGCTCTTTGTTTCAATTAAGCGTGTAAAACTAAATGATTGCATTCTAGAACTTGTAACTCGATGCTTGTTGAGACTACCCGTTTAATTGTGATGGTTTGATGTGATAGAGGTATTACCCGCTTCTCTTCCCAAACAAATAGCCAACCCTTTTTATTTTCCCCTAGTGAACCACTTTGAGCCTTATATCCTTTTCTTTGATTCACCATATTTTTAAACTCGAGCCTATTTGATTTTTCCTCTTTTTGTTACCCTTTTTCAAGACAAGAATAAATTATTTCCAGAAAAAAAAACACTGTTAGAAAAATTTAGTGCAAAATCAAACAAAACAATCCAAAATTTACATAGTTCGAGCAGCAGAAAAAACAATGCAGTTTGGTTCGAACAATGCAGTTTTGCAGTGCAAAAAATTCTAAATAGTGCAGCTTTGATTCAAAGTGAGCAGAAAAGTCAGTGCAAAAAATCAGTTTGGTTCAAGTAGAGGAAAAAATAAAAAAAAAATGTTTCGAAGAAAAAAAAAGAGAGAAATAAAGAATAAGAAAAAGATAATGAATTGAGCTTTGTTGAATTTATTGTTTCTCCTTTCTTTAATTTCCTTCTCTTCCCTTTGAATAAATTTTCGGAATAATTTTCCCTTTGTTTTGGAATTTTGAAACCCCATTTTTGGCTTTTATCCTACCGGAACCTTAGCCCCATTACAACCCGTTTGAAAGTCCTCTTGATTATTGCACATTTTCATATTAAGTAGTAGAGATTAGATTTAGTTACAAGCCTATGGTAATGTGTCGATTAGTTTAGGCTTAAGCGACTCTTTCACCCGAAACACTTGAATGAAATGAGTGAACCCATTTGAGGAGCTGAGTCTTGTATTATTTGAAATTGACGGATGATAATTGAAATGCCATGATTGATTTACACTTAATTGATTGTGTCTTGCTTGATTGATCTTGAATTTCGACATTTGGTTGGTTGAATTTGCTTAGAAATCTTAGAAATTCTATGGAATTGAAGTTGGCAACTTGATATTTTTAGCATGATAATTGAGAAATGCTTGAGGACAAGTATTGAATAAGTGAGGGGATATTTGATCAATGTTTAAATTATACATTATTTTATGATTAATTACTCCTTGATTAGATAATTTTAGTTCCTAAATTGGGCCTTTTCATTCATTTTTTATGCATGACATTGAATTCCAGAAACTATGCTAAGAACAACGAAATCGTGCAATTTTTTTTATTTTTATGGATTTATGGTCGAATTAGTGGGCACGACTTGGGACATGACATACCCGACATGGATTCTAGTCAGCAGTTGATGTGGCAACTAACATGGTGATGACGTAGCAACTGACGTGGCGATGACATGGAAACTGATGTGGCAGGTGATGTGGCGCCCGGTCAACAGCTTCTAGAAGGCCCAAGCAGCAGCTTCTAGAATATCCAATCAACAGTGGCGTGGAGAAGGAGACTTAGCTGAATTATTGATTTTAAATTAGGATTTTTTTTTTAGGAATTATCTTTTGTTTTGAATATTATTTTCTAGGGTTTTTTTAGGACTATAAATGCCCCATTGAGGTAAGCCTCAAAGGAATTCAACTCATCACTTGAGCATTCAATCATTTTCAAACTCTATTGTTTCTTTCTTTCTTTAGATTTATAAAAAAATTTCTTTCCTTTTATTTTAATTTCAAGTTACTTTATTTTTCTTGAAAATGCTAAGTATGGTTTCTACCATGCTTAGCTAAGTTTTTTATAGCCAAGGGCTAAAGCAATGACTCAATTCTAAGTCGTGAGAATCAAAAAGCACTTCATACCCTCAAGGGTTACATTTTCAGTTTTCAAAAATTAAGGATTGATAATCGACCTTCCTTTTATAATCAAGGCTCATTTCAAAAGTGCACGATGGAATTGAATTTCAGTTTCGATTAATAGTTGGGAGGAAGGATCATACTATGGCACATTCAACTTCCTATGAACACACTTAGCGGCAGTTCTGTTAAGGAAAACTGAAATTGAGTTAGATTCTCAATTAAGACGATAGAATCTGAGTCGAGTTTTTCCATATTTTTTAAAGCATTGAATTAATAAGTGATTGACGCTATTAACTCAAAAAGAACCGATATCTAAATATAGATTTTAGATTCTATATTCATTTGAGAGAAAAACAAGTTATAGGGGTTGGACCCTATAGAATGTAACTGGCGTGAGCCTGAAGGTAAAATCCTATTCGAGGATCGATTTAAATCGAGACAAAAGCTTTAGCCCAAGGTTGATTTCTACCAATCGAATTTTACCATTTATTTTATTTCAACAAATTTTATTACTTAGCTTTAATTCTCCAAAATCTCCCCTCTTATTTCTTTTACAAATCACGCTTGAAGCCATATCAAAAGTGAGGAAATTGTCAAACTACTAGTCCTTGTGGATTGACCTTTACTCTCGCTATTCTACTTATTCTTATTCATTTTATTGGGATTAAGGCTATTTATTTTGACATCATAACGACCTGTGTCAATGATCCAACGTTATTAAATTAATTTTTAAGTTATTTCTTTTCAACCATTGGGAAAATACAATTATTTAAATAAGTAATTTCTTTGTTGTTGTTCCTATGGTCACGGGTTCGAGCATTAGCGGTTGCAGTTTGGGCTGTCATTATCAAATTGTTGAGAGTATTTAAAACATATACTACTTTGTAATCACTTTAGCTTAATAAAAAAATCCATATATTTTATTAATGAATTGTATTTCCATTATTTAAGTCAATAAGTAATTTTCACTATTGTACCAAGATACAACTCTCAAACATTGTACCTTTTGTCCAAAACATACTATAATGTGACGTTTTTTATTTTCGTCATATTTATTGATTAATGATATATCTTTTATGACAATTTTAAAAACGGTCATTGATTTTTGTCACTATATGTTTGGCGCCAAAATATTCCTAAAAAAATTTTGGTGGGAAATCTTTTAATGACATTTAGATAAAATAATGACGTTGTAAAATCATCTCCAATGAAAAACATGTATAGTGACGATTCAATTTGAATTAGTGGTGTTGCACATTTGTCACTAATAAGTTTTATTCGTGACAATTTAATTTGTCATATTTTATAAGACACTAAAAGTGGCATTTTATTATTGTCACAAAAAATAGTTTTAGCACGACGAAATTTATACAAAAAAATAAAGAGTGGATATTATAACAATTATCCCTAAATTTTTAAAAAAAATATACTACTACTCCTGATCAGATCGAATAGCACATATTTTAGAATAAACTCAAACCCAACCTCACCATCTATAAAATTTGACTAACCCAACCTAATTTATTTTTTTCTAATAAAATTTAACCCTATAAAAATAATTTGAGTAGAACTCTATCAAATTTGGATTAAATTATTATACCTACCATCTACATATACGTACATACGAGGCCATAAAACAAGAGTTAGCAGAATGATGGGCCTTGACCCAATATTATTTAATTGGGCCCAATTGCCTTTTCTATAAGAAAGACGATGGATTTCCTCATCATCGTTTAATACAAAGTTTGATTATTTACGCTTTCTTCGAATCCTCTCCCCCAAGACCTACGGCTGAATTAACTAAACAGTGAAAAGAAACCCTAATCCTCTGCAGGCTCGACTATCATTTCCTCCAAATCCAGCACTTGCTTTCGTGAATAAAAAGTCAAAATTTTCTCCCTTTTACCTTTAACTTGGAAGCATCTCCATAATCGAAATTTCACCTATTTTCCCTTATTTTTTACGTTTCATTTCTATTTGCAATTGTTTCAGATTCTCAAACAATGACACAAGACGTGGAGATGAAAGAACAACCAGCTCCTTCCAATTCCGTTACTTCCTCTTCTCCATCCACTTTTCATCGTAAGCTCACTCAATCTTGTTGTTTTTCTTTTCCTTTTCAGTTATTGATGTTTTAGATTTGCAGAATAAGCTTCAAAATCTTGTTGGGGACGATATCATGGAGAGCTTGTCACGGTTGTCAGGAAACGTATGGATGTTCTTAGAGAGATCCAGGCAAGTTCTTTCTTGCCAAGCTTTCTTGTGTTGTGTTGCTAAGTGTTACTATGATGTCGCTTTTTTTTATGTATTAATGGAATTTGAGGCCTAATTTACATTTCAATGCTAATAAACTTGGGTGTCAATGTGCTGAATTTTTAACATAATATTATGCAAAGTTTGGTTGGATTTTCTTTGGTACAGAATAAAGTTCCATTTTCACGATTTGCAGCTACTTTCCATTCACATCTAGATGGATTATATTTTTGTAATAAAGTTTCTATTTATTTGAGTTGTGTATGGTTGGAAGTGGAGTGTCATTTTTTAATTTCCTTGGCCTTTTTATTTGTGGTTGAATTTCGGTGGCTAAGTTATTGTATTAGAAAGTATATAAAATAAATCACATTTTTTGTTGAAGAATCAAACCCCTAATTCATCCACTATAGTCATTTATTATCTCAGATTGTTTTGAATTCCTAGTCCTGCAATTATTTGACAGTTTGAAGGCTTTGTCCAGAGTAAGTGATGCAGATATTGGGATTCGATTTAAATCACTAAATTTGTTAGATACGATCGTTATGCTTTGATTTCATCCTTATCGCGTGTTAATGTTTCTTTTCGAAGCTCATCTGCATTCATGAACACACATGGAAATGAGCCTCATTATCGTGTTTTTACAGCTACAACTAAGATTAAAAACCTTGAAAGCAACATTGGATCATTGGTTGTGAAGCTGAGACAAGATGATTTGAAAGAAATCTGGGATGCTGTGCCAGTTGAAGAAGTTTGTGGCGGCAGAGAGTATGATGTTTTTGTTGATTATTGCTATAAGGTGGAAAATCGTGTTTTTTCTTTTAAATTAGTGGGTTTCTTCGGTTCTCTTTTATGATTGGGAATATTGTTTGGGTTGATTTAGAATTTTATTATGTTTGCGAACAATTGAATTTTGAAAGTATGTTTTGCAATTTCAACCTCATTTGTATTCTGACATTAGTGGGTATTGTTTTGCTGCATTATTGTATATCAAGGACCTCTCGTGTCAGATAGAGAATGAGTGATCATTTGGTTTTATTTATGGACCGACTCGCAACACCCGAAATTTCATAACTGGTGCAAAAAGCCGAGGTTGCGGGATCTTTCGGTGAAGATTCTTCTATAGTTGTTAAGCCAGATGTTTGTGCTATTGATGTTGAGGATGTGGAAGAACATGGTTCGTGTGACGAAGAAGAATACACATCCGGGCGGTCGAATGTCGAATCTGCTAGGACGAGGATGGCATTGAAAATTTGGAGACACCTTGTTCATGCAGTGGCAGTTTGAAGGTATTTGTTAATGTTGGGGAATTTTGTGACTTATAGCGTAACAACTTGATCATTAGATGGTTTCAGTTGCAATCTTATATATTTATAGTTTTACTGTTTTATCTGAGAATTTTTATTGTGCAGTTTGTTCATAGGAAATGCATTCAGCGTTGGTGCAATGAGAAGGGAGATATAATTTGCTAGATATGCCATCAGGTACACCCATTCTCCAAAAATATTGATGTCGTCGTCATTTCATATAGGATGATCAAATATGTTGTTTTTCTATAATCTTATGTTACACGTACCTATTTGCATAATTCATGAATATAAACAAATATCGGATTTCATATTAGTTTTGTAAATTAACAAGGGTGTAAATTTGCATTTACAAATTTTTGAGTCACAGTACTCTGTTGCTTGTTATCAAATGCATTTGATAATTGATAGTGCTTTTTTAGTAGCCATTACTTGGTAACTTTTGTTGTTGTGTGGTGTATCACATGGTATATCAAAATGTGTTGGACTTATTTGTATTTGTTGGAATATTCATATAATATTTATGTATTATTAAAATTTTCTTCAAGACAACAAACACGATCATTGTTATCTCATTCATTGAAATGGTTTTGTATGAGTTGAATTACTAGGCCGCTTTACTTATTCCTGAAAAAAAAACATTTATTTTGCAGTCTTACAAACCGGGATATATTGTGCCACCTCCTCCTCTTCCTTAGCCAGAGGTTACTACAATTGATATCAGACAAGTCTCACAACCATGCACTTACCAATTGACCATTTTAAATATGATAAGATTAGTGTCTCTCAGACTTTGTTAGCCTTTTTTTCCCAGTTTTGTTATCAATGTCGGTGTTGTAACTGTAATTGAAACTTTGATATTTTCTTGGACCCTTTCTTGTTTGTGAGGATCTATGCCCGATCCTTTTTGGTAATCTAAAGGATGGCTCACTATGGTATGCTAATCACCTTTGATCCCTTAGTTTCCTGTGTTTTCTATTGATACAGTGAGTGGACAGTATCTGGTGCTTCGTTGGGTTACCAACAAATTTTAGCAGTGGCAGCAGAACGCCCTATTTTTGGGCAAGGCTATGATGAATATTCGGATAACGATTCTAGTGGAGCTGAATTTTTCCGCTCCGCTTCCCTTACTGTAAGCTTTAGTTTCCTCTATAAAAATACAAAAAATTATCAATCCTATTTTGCTCTGGCTCTTCATTTTTTTTGAATTATCCTAATCCAACACTTGTGTCCTACACGTATTTAGATATGATATTCCAAGGACCATCCAAACAGTTGAAAAACTTGGAAACTAATTGATGCTTAAACACAAGTCCCAAGTAACAGAACCCCTTATTGGCTTATTTTAATTAAAATATTGGTGGTTGTATACTTTTATTTTCTTCACCATTTTTCTGCAAGCAATAGATCGAATATCAATGTTCGAGCCATCTTGAGTGTTATGTAATGCATTATTCTATTGTACAGTTTGCCTCAATTTTTTTTTGCACTGGCAGTGTACTAGTCACAAACGTCATTTCACCTTCACAAGGTATGCTCAAACTTTGCTATGTTTTTATGCTTCCTTTAGGTGCATGTGTTTGTGAATTCTGAATTTATATCATTCTTTTTGTTTATGTTAATTTATTTACATTTCTATTTAAACTGATTGAAAATTTTGTTATTAACATCATTTCAGTGTAAGTTTGCAAAATTCTGCAATTTAGTATAATTATCAACGTAGTTGGATTGCAAATGAATCATTCTCTTAGTGTAACTGAACTGTTGTGTTTATGAATTATGTTGTAGAATGCTTTGCCAGTGGAGAGCAGTTGTGCTATAATAATTGATGATTTTGGTTGTGGTTTAATGCGGCTTTGCAGTTCCCTTTAATGTCTAAGAGAAATCGATTGCAAAAGCTGGTGAAATTATTTATATGTTTTAGGATGGCACCAGGAAAAGTATCTCGTAAAAGGATTCCGAACACGAGAAAATGAAACTCAAAAAGTCTCCAGTAAACTAAATTAAACCCAAGAATATGAACCTTAACAAGTTATTGATGCCATGAACTCAACATGAACAAAATACAACCGACTCAAGGTTTGGATTGAGATTGCTACAACGAAATATTCCATAAGTCATATTATTATCATATTATTTTTATTTTCTGTAAACATTTAAACATTTTTATATTTATTGAAATGAAATTATTATGTATTTAGTGAATTATTTGTTTAAATATTATTATATTGCAATAAGTGAACTATTTTATTTTTTTTTATTTAGATTTGTATAAATAATTTTATTTTAATATATATCGTCATTAAAAATGTCATAGAATATAAATTATTTGTGTTTTGCTACAATCTCTTTCGTCACATATAAGTGATTTTAATGCATTTTGACAATAAAATTATCAAAACGAAATATATTTAATTTAGTGATGTAACCAACTGTTATAGAATATAAATTATAAAGTGACGTTATGCATAACGTCATTCATAATATTATTAGGTAACATTTATTTATGTCACTAAAAAATGTGACAATATCTTTCGTCACATATAGGTTGATTTTAATGTATTATCCGTGACGATATAATCATCAATAACAAAATTTTACATAATTTGGTGACATAATTAGTTGTCATGAATATAATTATATACTGTGTTATATCAATGTCATCCATGCTACTATTAGGTGACGATATACTACGTTACTAACAATGTGACAATTTTCTTTTCGTCACATATACAATGAAATTATTGTGTTATTGGTGACGATATGATTTATTAATGACGAAAATGTACACCATTTGGTGACAAAAGTAATTGTCACTGAATACAAATTAAATTGTGACGTTATCCATTAGTGTCACTATATATTTAACAATATATGACGATAACAAATATATAGTCACTTTTGACATTTAGTGACATACCTAGGGTGACGATCGTCGTGACATTGACTTTTACGTCACAAAATACATCTAGTGACAAATTGAAGTTTTAGTGACAATAAACTAGATGCCACTAATAAGAAAATTTGTTGTAGTGTATGTGATAATCATTTTCATCATATGATTTGTAACGAAATATTTAGAGAAAGTGATCAAACTATGTGAATAGGTAAAATCTAAAAGGATGGCGTACATCATATGATATACGCTATGAGTAAATATTGGACTATGTTTCTGTTGGGGAAATCGAGTTATTTTCCACACGAATATAGTTTCAAAATTGACCTAAATGTCAAGATCAAAACCACTAAAGGTTGCACAGCGGATAAACCCGTCAAACTATTGAATATTGAAACACAATGGAAAAACCAAATAAAGAACAATAAAGGAGAGAACACACCAAATTTACGAAGTTCGACGAGAATATCGTCTACTCCTCGGGCACCACACCGGATAATAACTTCGCTATCAACAAATATTACAACAAATGGAATTCTTTAGAATTCCCTAAGTGAGAGAATAAAGAAAACAAATGGAAGAGAAA
>NW_024061776.1:0-98541 GCF_006381635.1 Hibiscus syriacus
GAAATTCAAAACTATGAAACTAATTCATACAAAAGCGAAATCTCGAGCAAATTAACAGCAAACAATTAGCAGCAGGAAACGAATTCACAGCTGGTCGAGAAAGAAACGATCTCACCAAGCTGGAAGAGGCCTCCCAACCAATTGAGAAGCAAAATTGGGAACGAAAGCCGAAAACGAACCCTAATCCCCTAAAACACCTGGACGGGGCCGATCAGTCCCTTGGTCAAAGAACAAAAGAAACGATTCAACGGCACTGTGGGCTTAAGAGATCTTGAGAAAAACGGCGGAGAGCATGAAGCAGTATGGGCCGTGGTGGAGGCGGCCACCACCGCCCTTATCCGATCAAAAGAAACGCTCGTGAGAAGTTGATATTCCAGTTGTTTAATAATTAAAAATTATTTTTTCTATTAGTAAAAGTTAAGAATTATTTCTTCCATTAATAAAAATTTAAAACTATAAAAAAATATTGCAAATTATATTCAAATATGTGATTGAACTTAATGTTAAAGTAATTTAATCCTTTGTCTCGATTTGTATTTTATTTTTTTCCTGTCAGTAAATGAAATAAATATATATAACATGTTGTGATTTAAATCCAAATAAGGGACTTGCTGGAGTGATTTAGGCGTGTGCTTAATACTCCTTTGTCCCAAGTTCAATTCCATCTTGGCGCAAATTAATTAATTAAGATGATATCCTCCAATTAAATAGTTACACATGTAATGAGATTAAATTTATTTTAATCAAAATAAATTATATCCAAATTGATATAATTTATAAATATTAAGGATCAAATATATAATTATTTCAAGTTTTTAACTGTTACGTCACATCCTCCGATAAAAGTTAACGATCAGTGGCTGAAGCCTTTAAATAGTTAGATGGTCATATTGATCAAATTAAAATATCGGTGGTCAAAATGATTTTTAACCATAGTTTAATGATCACCCGTGTGATTTACCCTAAAATGATTTACATGAATTATATGTATTATAAATGGGTTAGAAGTGTATTACCTCACTATGAAGTTACTAGAAATATAACAACCTTAACTTTCTTTCATACTCTAATACAAGTTAAAAATGTCATAAAGATTCTATATAATATTTATTGTTTAAAACCGATAAAATTTTATTTCTTTCAAATCTTCTAATTTAGTATTTATTATCATACTATTTAACCATATAAATTCATAATGTAATATTTTAATTTTCAATTTACATTCGATCTCGCATAGTACCTGGATAGTTTAATACTATTTCATATCATCATTTAAATTTGCCTAATTTAAAATTTTAACCATTGATCTTTATAATATAGCATTTTACTACATTGATCCCCTAATTTACATAACTTTCTATATTGATCCAAATTCAACATTTCATTATTTAACTAAAATTTTCAGCAAGGTACACTAACTTTCTAATATTCACATATTAATTTATTCATTTTCTGTAGTGATGCAAAAAGGTTATCCTATATAAATGAGTTGTAGCCTTGACTGCCAAAACAATTATCCTAATTATTTTCATTGAAATTGAATTAGTATATCGGCCATAATTTTACCTTTTTATTACTGATTTTCTTCTCAACCATCATATCAACTGTGGTTCAAGCCATGTGACCCGGAACTTAGCAAAGTATCAAGTACATACAAAAGACAGTTAATTACATACCAATTAGAAATAGGGATGGCAATGAGTCGGGTATCCATCCACATTTAAAAAATTCATATCCGTCACCGCTTAAAAAATCGCGGGGATCTTCATTGAGTAATCGGGAAAAATCGTGGGGAAACGGGTATCTCCGTTTAGCATAAACGGTTATTTAAACAGATATCGGGCCTGATATATATATATTTAAATTAAATATATAAATATTATATATATTTTTAAATTTAAATTAAATTTATTAATATATATATATATAATAATTATTTTTAATATTTATCGAGAAGGGTAATCGAGTAATCGGGGCGGGGATTACCAAACTCGTCCCCGTCTCCGTTTAACATAAACGATTTTTCTTGTCTCCGTCTCCGTTTAACATAAACGATTTTTTCTTGTCCCGTTTAATTCAATTTTTTATTTTTCCCGTCGGGTTCGAATTTTTTTAACATTCCTATTCAAATACATATAAAAGATGGTTATTTGCATATCATCTCGCAAGGCGGTGTATGTGTCCAATTTATTTCTTTAGCTTATACATTCTTCCAAATTCGATCGCAATCCATAATTTTAGTCATAGAATAAATTCTTTTAAAATTTCATTTCAATTTTTTCATTTTATTTAATATAGTCCTTTTTGCTATTTAATTTCAAATTCAAGCATCGTAAAATAAATTCAAACATTCTAACAACATATTCAAATTTTACTCAACTTATACCAAATTTCATTTCAATCCCACAACTTATACATATTTATAATTTAATCTTCAATCTTAATAAACTTTACGAGTTAACTTTAACTTAAGCTTTGATTAGCATAACCAAAATTTTCAGCATTTAATTAAGACATAATTCCTCAATAATTTCACAACTTAAGTCCCTATCTTTTCCATATTTACAATTTGATCCTCAAACTTTACCAACTTTCCAAACTAGTCAAATTTCACCTTCTAACATCAAAATTCAAATTTCAACATAATCATTCTAGCATAGTCCTTCAACTATTAATCGATTACACTTAAATCCTCATATTTCTCAAGGTATGCAAAATTTTCCTTAATAATTTCACAACTCAAGTCCCTATCTTTTTCATATTTACAATTTGATCCTCAAACTTTACCAACTTTCCAAACTAGTCAAATTTCACCTTCTAACATCAAAATTCAAATTTCAACATTATCATTCTAGCATAGTCCTTCGACTATTAATCGATTACACTTAAATCCTCATATTTCTCAAAGTATACAAATTTGTCCTTAATAATTTATAAATTTCTAATTCAATCCCAATCATCGATCTAATATCAATTTCATCATTTCTATATTCAATTTCAACATGACACATCAATTAATAAACAGTTTCTCATCAATCCCAATATTTCTCATAATTTGTGGTTAAGTCCGTATACTTTCACAATTTTTCAAATTGGTCTAAATCACATTCAAAGCGTGTAGGATTATATTCTAATATCAATTCTGAGCATTGTATAATTTTTCTCTATTTTCCTCTCTTCTCTTGCAAAATGTCTTCGGCCACATTAAAGTTTTAGATACAAACAAATACATACTAGAGTACACATAAAGCATACTTAAGAACACTAAAACTCAAACACACAATTATCATAACTCTATCATATTAAATATAATTGAATACATTCAATCAAGCATGCAATACATCTTACGTATTATTAGAATATAACTATTAAATCATTAATCCAAAATTTAAAATAAAGACTAGTTTGTTTAACATTAAAATGAAAAAGACTGAAAGAGAACTTACCTTGCCTTCTTTTCGTAGGGTTCACGGTAATATTTATAAAGGAGGAAGAGAACTCTAGATAATTCATGAGAAATATCTCATGTCCATTTGTTAAACATTTAATTAAATGAATATAAAATTCATTTAATGCAAAATTACATCTTTACCCTTTAAAAATCATGAAAATTTCAGTTATGTCATTGTCATGACATCATCTTCCTTATATCATTTTATATGAACTAACTATTTCATATTTTCCAATTTTACCTTATAAATTTTAAAAATTACAAACTAGTCACCATAATTAACAATTTTGGTTTAACATGGAAAGTCGATCTAAATTCCAAGGATTCATGTCAAATTTTATCATTCTAAAATATAAAAATAACTTTTCTAACCTTTTTCCATCACCCTTCAATTTTTCTTAATTTCCTTATTCGATCCTGTTATTCAAATATTTTACCGGACTTTATTTCTTCATAGCTTTTTACACAATCTCCATACCAAAATCTAAATTCTATATAAATCCATTCTTAAGAATCAACTATTCGTTTATGAAATAAAATTTATTTTTGAGAAACTACTACTTTGGTCCTTGAAATTTTCTCAAATTTCTACTTTGACCACCAAACTTTCAAAAATTATATTTTAGTCACTAGTCAAATTTTGGGTATTACAAAATATCTTTCCTAGTTTATCCAAGCACAAGTTTTTTCTTATTCTCGCTGTTAGAGGTTTTCCCCCCACTTCTTTCAATAATCATAAAATCAAATCAAGAATTAATAACTCTTTTAAGACTCCAAAAGAAATTAGAGGTGAATCTAAATGCAAGATTTCGAGTTAAAACGAGTTGATTAACTTTAGGATTTCAAAACCCTCTTAAAATCCCCACGATGAACAAATATGAAAAAAGAGAACCTGAATTGAAGTTCTAAAAAAGTGGAATACTACCATTACCTTGACAATAAAGGTGTTTCTTTTGTTGCTCCAAAGCTTGAGAAAATAAAGGAAGATTAAGAGAGAATATAAGAGAGTTGAAAAAAATGATAAAGAAGTGTTCAGCTTTATCCCACATTAATGAAATTCAACATTTGAAAAATCCAAAATTTTAATTATTTAATTGGTCCTTTTTCATTTGTTCCTAATTAGAAACTTACTTTTTTTTTTATTAATTTGGGGTAAGTACCAGGCAGTATCTATTCAAAGATATCTCTCAACTTTTTAACATTAAACGCTCACCCCCTTAATATTCTCAGTTATAGGGGTTCAATTCCCAACCAATCGAACTTAAACGAGTTGGTATAATCATTCTAATTATTCAATTACACCAATCCAAAGAACTCTTGGATCAACTCAGAGCCGTTGACTTGAAATCTAGGGCGTTACATCTAGTATCACCCATCTTATATAAATGAGTTTTATTTTAGCTTTGCAAATCATCTTGATTGTAATTTCATCTTGGAAAGAAATCAAGAGTGAATTTTCCCCCCTTTTTGCTCTTTATTTTCTTTCTTATGTTTTGTAACTCGAATTTTAGTTTTTTTCCCCTATGATTTCTTTCTAAGTTTAGTTGATAAGGTGAAGGGAAGAAGATCTTGGTAGATACTAATGTTATTTTGAAATTTCCAAGTTAAAATTAAAACATATTTTTTTGATTAATACATGGTAAGTGTAAGGTAGTATATGTTCAAAGATAACTCTCAACCAACCAATAGACGTTGAACGCTCACACCCCTTGTATTCCTGATGTTCGAACCGGGACAATTCCTATACCACTGAAGTCAATATGTTCGTGCAACTAAGACATATTAAAATTAGTATATGGTGTTAAGTTCACTTGCCTAATAATCATATTGGTAAATTAAAAACTTTGATTCATTAGACAAACAAATTAGTACAATAAATACTTGATAATATTAACCTTGATTCATTATAGATAAATAAATTGACACAATAAATACTTGATAATGTTAATCTTGGTTTATTGTAGACAAATAAATTGGTACAACAGGTACTTGGTTATAATAATTTTAACTTATTGTAGACAAATAAGTTAGCACAATAAATATTTAATTTTATTATCTTGTTTATGGTGTTAGATTGATTAATAATTTTGAAAGTGTAAAAGAGAACCCGAGGATCAAAGTTTATGGACGACCATGAGATGTCATTATCTGCAACTTATTTCCAGATGCTAGCCCTTATAGTACCAGCTGAGGAAGAATGGAACTGGGTATTAGTGGAGGTTGAAAGTAGATTCCATAGTTTGAAACTTCGAGAGGCTTTTCATGTGCGTTCCTTAAGGACACGAGCAAATGCATTAAGCCCTTAAACTCTTATGGGACGTTTGGATCAAGGAAAAGATTATTACTAAAATAAATATTTTTTTCCGAAATCACATATTCACCTTTTATTTGTTCAAATACGTTCGTAGGAACTAGGAACCTCATTCCTTCTTTTTCTTAGGTATTAACAATTCCCTTCCCTTTAGACAATAATACCCCGAAATAATATAATTATTTCAAAATAATCATTTTTTTATATAATTACAAGAGTATAAATTTATTTTATTTATTTTTTAATGGTTTAATAATTTTTAATACTTATTATAAAATAATATGATGCATATAAATAAAAAGTAAAATAAAAATATATGGAAATTTTAATTTATTTTGATTATTTTTACTTATGTGTTCGGTTCAAATTTTATTTTTTATATGTTTTATTATGTTTGTTATTTAAGATTAATTTTCATAAAAGGTTTATATTATATTTTTTAATATTTTCTATTAATTTTATCATATAATTTGATATAAAATTTCGTTGTACAACTTATACATGTAGTATAAATAAATAAAAAAGTATAGCAATTAACATGTATTTACATTGTTGTATGTATGTACATCTCTCAACCTAAAAATATACACATACTTATACCGATGTAAGTATATATGTCTCCCAATATCTTAGTACCTAAAAATAAACACATAATTATATTGGTGTAAATATATTTCTATATTTTCAAATGAATAAATAATTAAAAATAAAAAATATATATTAAATTATTTGTGTACAAAGTTTTTTAAATAATATTAAAATTATAAATAATAGAAAATTTATATTTTCTGTGAACTTTCATGTAAATATTTTGATTTTAATATTGAGAATTCAATTTGTTAAAAAAGAAAATATATCTTAAGGATAATTTAGTAAAACATACATTTTTTCTATCTTATACTCCTCCAACCAAACAATGTAATCTTATGTTCGTGTCAAACAAATCAAACAATGTAATACAACATTCCGAATAATATGTTAAGTAATATAACATTCCAATAATCTCATTCTCAAATGTAATCTTACATTTCATGAACTAAACGATCACTTCAAACTCTTAAAAGAAACAAGTGCATACTAACTATTTAAAAACAATAATTAAATTTAGTTTAATATATTAAAAGAAATATTAAAAATAATAATATTTATATATTTATTTATTTTAAAAAAATTACATTAAAATTTTAGGCTTCGTTTTAAGTTTTTTGGATGCATGGCTGCTTAAAAGGTGTTTGTAGAAAGCTTTTACTTGTTTAATAAGTTGCGAGTATACAGTAAAAGTCATAAGAAAATACTATAATTATATGCAAAAATATAAAGATTTTTGGAAGATTATTATACGAGTCGAAGTTTTTTTAAAAATCTTTTTCTATAAAAGGTGTTTGTCATAATCATTTTTTTTGGAAAAAAAATAATTAATTATTATTTTTAAAAAATAATTATGATTTTATTTTGAAAGATTGGGGATTTTGCATTGATTTGGATTAAATTGAATAGGAGTGACCATCGACCTTTGGGTTAGGTAGATCGAATACCTAAAAACGTTTTTTTAAATAATTTCAAGAAAAATCGTTTTGTAAGACAAAATGTGGTATGCGTTTACCAAAAATTCAATTTGAAGGGTCCGGGAGCCGGTTACGCGTGGGAAATGATTAACACCCCCACAGAGCCCAAAATTGGTACTGTGTCGCTTACACTTTGTTGTAATGGTGAAAATCATGAATCGAATATAAAGTTAAAATATTATCTATTTATTGAGTTGCTTCGAATTATTTATATTGTTAGGGAAAATTCTTTAACTCGAAAATAAACTTTGAAATTAGCAATCTTCGGTCGGAAAAGTTATCTCGTCTATTTCTTATCAGTAAAGAATATTCTCTCCTCGTTGATTTAAAAAACGTGAATCGAATATAAATGAAAAATCAACGGTTTTGCATAAAATAAATCGCTATTTAGTAACATGCATTGCATTGTTCAACTTAAAATAAAAAGAATTAATTAGCAAAATAAAATCAATTTTATTTCAAGTTCACATTTTGTTCGAATATCGTATCGGAGTACACCACTTCGATCAAGTGATGTTTTCCACGCGCATTCTACAAATCGTTGTTCTTGAAAATATTCGAATAAATAACATAAAATATTGATAACTAGATATTTTACAAATGAAAATAAATCAAATTAAATAACGTGGAACAAACATTGGTAATATGTATATATATGAATATCTAAGGGTAAAATAAATTTAATAAATTTATGTATATAGGTATATATGATACATCATGTGTATGTAATGAAATAAAATAAAAATAAATAAATTAGTACATGCACAAATACATTTAAAACATAATATGTACATGAATATTATAATATAGATTAAAATGTAAACATGGCAGACTCAAATATGAAAATTTAAAAACTAAATGCAAGGACATCACAAATTAATAAGTGAAATCATCCATTTAACCAAAAAAAATTAACAGTGTAAAAAAAGACTAAAATATAAGAAGAATGCAATTTAAAGTTCGAAATAAAATAACCAACGTTTCAATTAAGGACTGAAATATAAGAAAGTAAAATACCATGATAATAACAGAAACTTAACCAAAGAGAAAATAACATAACAATAGGGGACTAAAACGAACTAATATAAACATGTATTGTTTAAGTATAAATAGGTTAAAGTACAATGACCCTAGCTTAAATATATACATACAAGTATTTAAAGGCTAATATGGACGAAATTGCAATATTAATAAAAACATGTACTCAAAATAAAAAGAAATAAAATGTTAATTAATGACTAAAATAAAACATTACAAAATTAGAAGGATCCTAAATGGGGTTTATCCACGTGTAAAAAGGCCACTTTGACCCCTCCTAAAACGGCAGCGTTTCACGTTTGGTATTTAAGCCCCAAAACAAGGCCAAAGTTCAACCAAAACCTCATTTGGTCTGTTTTGAAACCGAGAGAATGGAGAGAGTTCTCCGAACTCTCTCAAATCCTTTAACGGGGAAGGGAAGGGGTCGTCATCGCCGGTAGTGATAGTTCGGCCCACGAAGACTTACGACGATCTGAGAGAGAAACGCCCCCAAAATGCTCATCTCCTCGCCCTTAACCAAAAAATCGACTCCTTTTACTCTAAAACACATCCTACCCTCTTAGATATGGGGATTACCTCTCGGGAAAAGATAGCTTCGGCGACCTTGGGTTTCCTACGCTTCCAACCAAGGTATGAACCTTCTCTTCTTTTGCTCTTTTTTTGTTCTCGTTTGGTTTGAATAGCTTTTTGGTTTTTTAATCTTTTTTTTCTCTTTGGTTTTCTGTTTGGGTTCGAATGACCCCTCGTTTTGCTTCCTCGAATCTATTTTTTTCTTTTCTTTTCTTTTGTGTGTTGCCAATTTATCTTTGATTTTGGGTAGAGATGATGAGATAGGGTATGGGTTCTCTGATTTTTAGGTGAAAATCTTGGATTTTTGGGATTTAGGGTATTTTAATTTGGTGGTTAGCTGATAAGTTACTGTTTGATTGATTTGGTTTCATTTTTGTGCATTGTTCGGTCCATGTTGATGACGGTGGCGGCGGTGTGGAGATCTGATGGTGATGGTTGCTTGCTCGAGCATCGGGAAGCTAAAAAGTTGGGCGCGTATACCACACGTGCCGGTGATGGATGATCAAATCTTCGGTCGGTGATGCCTGCTACTGTTAGAGGGTTAGGGTGAAAACCCTAATATTCTTAGGGTTACTGAGTTGGGCCGGTTCGAGTCGTGTCCGGGTCGGGATGCTTGAACCGAGTGGGTTGCTGTTGGGTTTCCACTTGGGTCAGCATTTTGCAACTGGGTTGGGCCTTTGGGTCTTGTAATTGGACCGGTTGGTTTGGGCTTCGTGTTATATATTGGGCCTGCAAAATATATGTAACAAATAAATAAATAATATAATAATAATAATATTTTTTTAAGACCCAAAAAAAACGGATGTCTAAAGTGTTCTTTTAGATTATCAATTGTCTCTAATATGAAAATAGTTAATAATAATTTTATTTTCAAAACAAATAAAAAACTCTTAATTTTCGGCATATAGTTAAACTAATATCACTAATGTTTGATTAAATAATTACTTCCAGCATAAGCATATATTTAAAGTCAATTATCATGTTGGGGCTAAAAGCTCATTTAAGGATGAAAATAATTAGTTAAATAATGGTTAATGCTCTAAATAAAGATATATATTACTCTAAGATAAAACATTGAGAGTTAAAATACTTTAAAAAATAATTAAGGCCAAAATAAATATTTAATCAACATTATGATTATTTTTACTTTAAAATAAAATATTAAATCAAAATACTTTTAAAAAGTAATATAAATCAAAATAATCTTTTTACTAAATATTAAAACTAATTTTAACCTTATATCTTTCCTTTTCAATAAATGCATGCAACTATAAAAAGAATCATTTGGTCCATTTCTTTTCTAAAATGCCATCTAAAATGCGAGATTAGTAGGTGAGAGCCACAACTTGGGCGTTTTACCCAAAAATCACCCTAATAACGAAATATTATATGTCAGACACCCTTACTTTAAATATTATTGAATCAGCACCCTTTCTGATAAAACGTGGATCATGAAGCGCGTCTTCGCGGGGTTCTCTCCAAGTTGACGCAACGATGAAAAGGCGCAGATCATGAGGCGTGCCTTCCTGAGATTATATCCGAGCTGGCGCCAAGTTGGAAGACGCGGATCATGAAGCACACTTCCATTATTCACCTTGAATTATTGTGCACTCCATTATTACCCAAGCCTTAAATCTCAGTTATTCATCCAACCCCCTCTCCTATAAATACCCCCGAATGCAAATATCAAACCACTCCAAAATTACTTCCACGTTATTATTTCTATCAATTCCTTCTATCAAGCTAAGTAGATTTTGTTATAATTTTTATAAGGTAAAATTATTTTTTATTATATTATATTTATTTTATATTTAATTATTTAACCAAATTTTTTTACTAATTATTTTCTATTATTTTTTACGATTGTAAAATAGAAGGCGGGATCATATTTCGGGATAGATAGAAGGAAGAAATATAATATTTTCATTTGTGGTGTGAGTGTTGAAAGGGAGTGGGAGTATTTAAAGGGGAGGGGAGGTGGATGGACGGTTGAGCGGTATTTATAGCGGACGGTTCGATTTGAATGAAAGATACGAATCATTATTCGTGCCTTTTTCCAGCTCTGATAGAATCCCGCGAAGGCGTGCCTCATGATTTGCGCCTTTTCACTGTGGTACCAGTTTAGAAAGAACACCGATAACGGAACCGTATTTCGGGTGGGCTCGGAATTAGGCTTCGACTTGGAAAAATGGATTAGGAGTTACAACCGATAATTTATTTAAAAATAAATATGTTGATCGAATACCTTGTTTCTTACCTGATCTGCGTCTTTCAAAAGATGTGTCGGATTCGGGAGTCGGTTACAGTCAAGGAAGGGTTAGCACCCTTGAACTGCCCTTTCGGTACTACGTAATTTCCAGTTGTCTTTAATTAAGAAAGTTGTAATTTTAAAACAAAAGGTAAAACAATGATCTCAGACTTACCATTGATTGATTTAAACTCCCCTAAAAAAATAATGACATTTAAAAAACGAAAATGAATAAAGTAAAAAGAATAAGATAAAGGAAATAAGAATGAAAATAAAATAGACAATAAAAAAACCAAATAAGCCAAAATAACAAAAAGTAAAATAAATAAATAAATGAAACAAGGAAACTGAAGGTAACATACACATAAAAACAATGCAATATAAAGAATAAATAATAAAAATACCAAAATAAAAAATGAATAAATAAAGGAAATAAATATGCATAAAAAATAAAATGTAAAAGAAAAAAAGATAAATAAATAACTAAAAGCGAAAAAAATGAAAGTAACAATAACTGAAGAAAAAAACAAATAAATATATTTAATAATCAAATAAAATAATAAGTAAAAATATATATATAATAAAAAATGTACATAAGAAAAATATAATAAAATAAAATACATGGAAATATATATATAGCTAAATATATAATGAGAAAATAAAAATAAAAATATAATATAAATGAATAAGAGAACAAAAATAGAGACATATAGTAAATAAATAGAAAAATATAATTAAATGATAATAATGATAGATATAATATTTAAAAAATATATAATAAATAAATATATATATATATAGTAATAATAAAATGAAAATATGTATATATACAAAATAAGATAAAATAATATAAAAATAAAAATAAAAACAAATAAAAACAAATAAAATATAAAAAATATAAAAATAAGTAAAAATAAGCGTAACAGGTTAAATTGGAATGAAAACCAAAGTTGAGGGTCAAATTCGGGAGAAAATTAGCGTTAAAACTGTGGATTAGGGGGCAAAATGACAATTGTAAAAATGAGGGGGACCAAAAACGGGGTTAACCCATTAAATCTTGAGAACGTGCGGGTCATAGCTTGCGTGGGTCGGATCGTCGAGGCCCGTGGGTTTAGTATAAAACCCAAAAAAATATTTTATCTCTCATTTCTCTCATTCCTCACACGAAAGCCCCTCCCCCATTAATATTTTCCTCTGGTTTGTTCTTGTGTTCTTGAAGAACACATGAGCACCGCCGTAAATTCCAAATCTCGGCCACCGTTGCCGCCTCGCCGGTAAAAATAAAAAGCTTTCATTTTTTTTATATATTTTCGCATCCTTATTTCAAAAACGTAATTTATTTTTGCAAAATAGCCTCTAGGGAGCATAGATCTGAAAACAAAGTTTCGAAAACTCCCTCTTGGTCATCGGCTAAAAATCATATTTTTGAGGTTTCTTTTCGAAACAAAACCAAGGAAATAGAACATGCAAAAGCGATAAACGAACAAACAAGGTAAAAAAATTGCTACCTTCTTCTTATTTCCTTTTCGAAATGCTTTACAAGTGCTCCGAGTGCTTCGGTTTTTTTCTCTAGTGTTTTTGTGGTCTCTCTTGTATGTGTTACAAATGTGGATTACACTTATTTATAGCTTAGATTTATGCAATTTTTGGACATGTTTGAATCCTAATAGGACTCTAATATTTTCTTGTTGATTGTGCGAGATCCTTGCATCGGAAGGTTTGGCGTTGAGCCGTGTAGTCGTGGGGATCGAAGGCACGGGTGAGGGCTTGCGACGCTGGGATGATGCTGAAGTAGCTAGGGTTTTCAAACAAACCCTAAGTATCATCTGCTGTGAACCGTTTGATCTCATCTAGATCCAATGGTCACTATTACTGGCGGCTGGAAGCAAGAGTGGGGCGCACTAGGGTTTTCTCGTGGGCTTATTAATGTATTGGGCCTGTACAAAGTGTAAAAATAAAACCCAAATAAATAAATAAAAAAAAAAAATAAACATATATATTTATTATAATATATTATTATATAATATTAGTGTTAATGGTCGAAATTTGGTGTCTTCAGCTGCCCCTCTTTGCTCATTATCCTGTAACGAAAATAGAGCAAAGATTAAAAGACACAAATTTCGTCTATATCGAATGTCATCTGTCGTAGAGTTGAAACCCGATATTTGATTAGTTTGTCAAATTGAATTGAAATATGAAATGACTCCCTCGTCGTGAGGTCGAGTCGAAACTGGAAAATTCTGAGCACGAAATCCTTCATCGTGAAGTTGAAATCAAACTCAAAGCTTTGGTCAGTAGCTCCTGGATTGTCTTCTGGTTCAAGGTATTTCATCATGAAGGTGAAACTTGTCATGAAGAATTTGGTGTTATTGTGTGAAGTTGGGTCAATCTGTTTGTGAAGTTCAAATCGTATATGGCCCCTCCGTCGTGAAGTTGAGCCTGGGAATTGGATATCCTTCGTTGTGAAGCTGAAATCCAATGTAAGTTGTGTTGTTTTGAGGCCAATATCCTTCGTTGTGAAGTTGAAATTAACTCTGAAACTGGAAAGTTTGTTAACAGACACTCCTTCTTTGAGTTGGATATCCTTCGTCGTGAAGTTAAAATCCAATATAGAGATGGATGTTGCTTGTGTGCACGATTCCCTTCGTCGTGAAGTTGAAACCGCGGGTGGCTCCTTCGTCGTGAAGTTGAGCATGGTAATTGGATATCCTTCATCGTGAAGTTGAAATCCAAGTAAGTTGTATTATTCCGAGTCCAATATCCTCCGTCGTGAAGTTGAAATTGGCTATGGAACTGGGAAATTGTTTGTTGACAGTCAGCCGCCCCTTCGCTTTGAAGTTGAGCTTGTGTTGTCTCGAGTCCAATATCCTTCGTTGTGAAGTTGAAATTGACTCTGAATGAAACTGAAAAGTTGTTTTTTGACAATCAGTCACCCCTTCGTTGTGAAATTGAGCTTGTGTTGTCTTGGGTCCAATATCATTCGCTGTGAAGTTGAAATTGGCTCTGAAATTGGGAAGCCCTTTCGTCGTGAAGTTGAGCCTCAAATGGCACGATATCCTCCGTCTTGGAGTTGAAATCATGGATGTGTGGTACGATATCCTCCTTCGTGGACTTGAAATCACGGATGGCCACTTCGTCATGAAGTTGAACCTTGACTTGAATATCCTTCGCCGTGAAGTTGAAATCCAAGTATTGTATCTTGCAGGAGGACACGATTCCCTTCGCCGTGAAGTTGAAACCATGGATGACCCTTTCGTTCTGAAGTTTGGCTTCGAGCTAGATATCATTCGTTGTGAAGTTGAAATATACTCTCTAGCAAATTGTGTCGTTTCGAGTCCAATATTCTTCGCTGCGAAGTTGAAATTGGCTCTAGCAAACACCTGTAAAAGTTATGCATATATGTCATGTTATGGATGCAATGCTCTTAGGTATGACTAAGCATATGCAACATATGTTATTTTGGGCTCTGGAGAGAAATCTCGATCTCTGGTTGCATGTCTGGAATCTTGATTATGGAATCTTGAAGTTTTGATCCCTAATATTGAATTCTTCGAATGTTCAAATCTGATGTGCCCATTCTATTTGTTTCTTGATTTGGGAAATATTTCTCGACCATTTCAAGTATGTGCCTGAGCCTTGATCGGCTTCCGGGTACCTGTACTTTTCAATGAATCTTTGTATAATAATATGCGATTATCTTTTGCAGAAGTAAACAAATAATTAGGTTTAAATTCAATCCAATATGCTCAAAAGGAATTGATTTAGAGAAAAGATTAACTTTATTCACAAGGGAGAAAAGAACAAATAATACATGACAAACATTATGGAAAATGAATACATGATGAAGTGTGTATGGATGTCTTAGATCTTGATAATGTGGGCACTTCTGAGCTGAAAAACCGTTAAGTAACCTTGAATGCAATCTTTGTCACGGGATCTTCGAAAACGCAACAACGTTCTGGAGAGTGCAATCTTTCTCCGACTCGTTGAGTTTGTAAAAGATTCAGATGCCGTGTAACATCTTGAAATTAGGGTTAGTGATAAAAAATAAGAATTTTTAAAATTTGGGGATCAATTTAAGAAAATTAAAAATTCAAGGATTTAAATAGGATTATTTCAGTATTGGATGAAAGGGGTAAATATGAAAGGATTATAAGGGCATTATGGTAATTTTAGCTTAAAAGATATTTTACCCCTTTTATAAGAATGAAACACGTGGGTTTGGAGAGTTATCTGGAACTCTTCTTTTTCTTCTTTCTTTCTTCTTCCCGTGTGTTCATGCTAAAGCCTCAAAGGTGAGTTTTAATTTTGATGGTTAATTCTTGAATATTTGAGTTGTGTTTTATTCTTTGAGTATTATATAAGCTTAAAGAAAGCTTATATAAGCTTAAAACACCAAGAGGAAAAAATTAGAAAGAAATTTCTATTAAGAGTTTAGAAATGAACTTTTGCTATAGAAAGGTTTTTGAAGTTCTAAGGATGAATTTGACTTGTCAATGGGTTAATTGAGAAGTTAAAGGTGATAGAATTGAATTTAGAACACATGAAAAATTTGATGAAATTCTTTAATTCAAGAATTGTGGTGAATTATGAGAGATGGTAAAGTGTTATAGTGTTATAAGAAGGTTTACATAGGTATAGATAAGTTTTAAGGTATAAGAAGAGATTAATAAGTAGAATTGGAGAGATTTTCGTGCTAAAATGACATTTGTGGGCTATGTGCATCGATGCACATTCAATGTGCATCTATGCATCAATGGTATTCCAGAAATTTTTCAGTGTGTATCGATGCATAAGAAGTGCATCGATGCACCCATTAAAAAAGGAAACATCGAATGCAATTAGTGCATCGATGCATAAGGAGTGCATCGATGCACCCCCTTAAAATCAAAACATCGAAGGTGATTTGTGTATCGATGCATGGGTAGTGCATCGATACACATGTTAAGGGATGCATCGATACACTATAGAATGTACCGATACACTTCAATGGGAAATGGAATAAATCTTTCTTTCAGTTTAAGAAATTATAGATTATAATATATCAATGGGATACTGATAGTATAAATATATGATTGTGTAGACATCGATCGAAAGCAAAGTTCGGATAGACTGGTAGAGTAAGATACGCAAAGAAAACAAGAGCTTAAGAGTGTTCATTGAGACCAGGTGAGTACATGATAGTAAGTGTACATTATGTTAAGGAATTAAGACTTGCGATGAGTCTAATTCTGATATTATATGATATAAGTACTAAAGCATAAACATGTATTGATATGGTGTTAGATGTATGGTATATGAGTAAATGCATATGTTTAATTGTTGAATGCATTTTTATGTGTGAACTATGCAAATGCATGTATTATGATAATAAGTCATGTGATCATGAGATATATGATAAAATATATATGAAAATAATATGACTCATATGTGCTTCTATTAGAATGTTATATGATATGTTATGTATATGAAATGAATTACATGAATACATGTTAGTATAATAAGATAGATTAGATGTTATAATTGAATGAAGGGATTGTATGAGAACATGTATATGCGAACATGTGTTGTATAATAGTGATCTATGAGATATTGATAATAAGACATAAGATTATATGCATATTTAATATAAGTTAAAAGATAAGAAATAATATGTTATATGAATATGAGAAAAAGGTATATGTGATGTGAACATGTGTAAAAAGGATGAATAATGTGAATTTCATGGAAAATGCTACGTGAAAGTAAACTACGTGACTATGTGATCATATGAAATGTGATAAAGAGCTATGTGAAAGAACTATGTAATATGAATATGTGAATGTGTAATGAGGTAAAAGATAATGCCCATGTCATGTGTTATGAGAGCTATAGGTATAGTTGGCATGCCAAGAGTCGAGGGTCTACGCGGTCCTTCGGGACATAGTGGTCCTTTGGGACATATGTGTTATATGGGGTCCTTCGGGACATCTACGTGGTCCTTCGGGATAAATTCTACGTGCCCCTAGTGGGATTTATACGAGCTGTGGTGACAGCATTGTGCACAACCTCTATGTACTCACATACCTTAAGTTCTCAATAGTGTGCATGGGCTTTGAAAAGAAACATAATTTGATATAATGATATGTGTGTTTCTCCTGAAATAATATATGTGATATGTGATATGTATAAGTAATAAGTTAGGATCATATGATATTAATAGTAACAAGTACATATGTGTAATGGTGATATGAGATGTTATATGGTTATGTATGATATGATCATAGTAATTATTCATGTATTGTTGTGTGTTGAAGTTATATTATATGTTTATGTTCAATATATGCTCATATCGTGGAATGAAATTAATGACAAGGAAATAAGTAAGAATAAACATGTTAGTGATGAATTCAATAGGTGAATAAGTATAATGTGTATTGCATAAGATGTTCATGCATTTGTTAGTTTACTTGATATATTTACATGTTTCACTAAGTCTATAACTTAGCGTGTAAGTGTCTTACACATAGGTGTGGATAAGTCAGAAGATCAAGCTTCGGATCCGTGAAGCAGCATATCTCCGCGCAAAGTTCAGATCAAAAATATTTTGTAAAGTATGTCTTGTCATATAATTTATTATGTTGGCATGTAACTAAGTTATTATATATATGAACGCTCTGATAGAGTCTGTTAAGGTTTAAACAGGTTTATGTAAAAGAATTACTTTATAGAATAGAACTTTTAAATTTTCTATGGTTTTTATAAAAGTATACGCCTTGACTGGTCAATGTGACATCTCAGACACGTATCCGGGTCGGGTACGGGTTGGGGGTGTTACATTTAATGGTATCGGAGTTAAGGTTTAGCCGATTCTAGGTTTAAATCGAAGTCAAAAGTATTTTGAAATTACATGCCAATAAAAAGTGAAAGTTTCTGATCTAATAGAGTCATGAGTATGTTGTATTCTAATAAAGTTATATTGTTATGTATTAGATGTCTGATCGTGAGAGTCCTCGCAGTGAAAGGAGAAGTAATATACCTGAGGGTAGAAGCAATTCACCTGCCCTGGCCAAGCATGGTGAAGAGCGAACACCTCCAGAAGTACTAGTGAGAGATCGAGGGTTATTTTTCGGGTCGTTAAATGTTGTTTTGTCGTGTTTTCAACCCTCTGCGCCCTCAGTTCCTCGAATGAATATAGCTAAAGAATTGAAAGGTTTAGGAGCATCTGAGTTTAAGGGTGAAGCTGAGGAAGATCTGATTTTTGCAGATCTTTGGTTGAACGATGTTAAGATTATGTTGGATGGGCTCCACTGGTCTGATGTGGAGAAATTAGATAGAATAGTTTCTTTGTTAAGGGGACAAGCTAGAATATGGTGGACTAATGTCACCATGAGATTAAGAAGTGATCAAGTGACTTGGTTATTCTTCTTATTAGAATTCAATCGTAAGTATATTGGTGACCAATATATTAGACAGATGAAGCAAGAATTTCTGAATTTGAAGCAAGGGAATTATACAGTGTATGAATACGAATGTGAGTTTAATAAGTTAAGTCGTTTTGCTGTTGAGCTTATTCCGACTGAGAAGAATGTATGTGACTGGTTTATGGAGGGTTTGCGCCCTAGGCTAAGAGAGTTGCTGATAGCCTTGAATTTTTCATCATTTCAAGAAGCAGTTAATCGAGCTAAAGCTCTAGAGAGAGCTTAGAATGAAAGATTTAAAGAACATAAAGTTCGGAAGTCCAAACGAATGAGTGCTTCGTCGAGCTCCTCTTCATCCAAGAAAAAATAGGGAATGGGATTCTCCAACTCATGATATGTTGGAATCATATGTTTTTATTGATAGAAGATCAAATATCAGTCAAGTCAGGCAATGTTCATATTGTGGAAAGAATCATACAGGGATATGTAGAGTAATCTCCGGAGCTTGTTTTAGATGTGGGGATGTTGGAAATTTTATTCGAGATTGTCCACTTATGACTGAGGAGACGATGCAAAGAGAAAGATCTACTACAGTACCTCAACGAAATGGAGGTAGAGGTCGTAGAAGGAATCGATCTGAGTCATTCACTCAACATGATATGCAACCACCTACCCAAGTTTATAATTTAAGGATTGATGAAGATTTTGATGACCCAGAGATTTTGGCAGGTAAATTTCGATATCGTGGTAAAATAGTTTGGTTTTAATAGATTTGAGTAGAATCAAGAAATAATAAATTGTTAAGAATTAATAGTATATGGTTTCCAAGTAAATAAGTTGTATGATGGTTGTTTATAGAATGAGTAAGAAAGATATATATATATATTGAGTATTGAAGGAGAATTGTATATGAGAATAAGGTTAATAGTAAGGGTAAGATAAGAATTGTTGAGTATTATAAAGGATTGTTTCATTTCAAGGTAAAGTGAAAATTCGAGGACGAATTTTCTTTAAAGGAGGGGAGATTTGTAACATCTTGAAATCAGGGTTAGTGACAAAAATGAGAATTTTTAAAATTTAGGGATCAATTTAGGAAAATTAAAAATTCAAGGATTTAAATAGGATTATTTCAGTATTGGATGAAAGGGGTAAATATGAAAGGATTATAAGGGCATTATGGTAATTTTAGCTTAAAAGATATTTTCCCCCTTTTATAAGAATGAAACACGTGGGTTTGGAGAGTTATCTGGAACTCTTCTTTTTCTTCTTTCTTTCTTCTTCCCGTGTGTTCATGCTCAAGCCTCAAAGGCGAGTTTTAATTTTGATGGTTAATTCTTGAATATTTAAGTTGTGTTTTATTCTTTGAGTGTTATATAAACTTAAAGAAAACTTATATAAGCTTAAAACACCAAGAGGAAAGAATTAGAAAGGAATTTCTATTAAGAGTTTAGAAATGAACTTTTGTTATAGAAAGGTTTTTGAAGTTCTAAGGATGGATTTGACTTGTCAATGGGTTAATTGAGAAGTTAAAGGTGATAGAATTGAATTTAGAACACATGGAAAAGTTGATGAAATTCTTTAATTCAAGAATTATGGTGAATTATGAGATATGGTAAAGTGTTATAGTGTTATAAGAAGGTTTACATAGGTATAGATAAGTTTTAAGGTGTAAGGAGGGATTAATAAGTAGAATTGGAGAGATTTTCGTACTAAAATGACATTTCTGGTATATGTGCATCGATTCACATTCAATGTGTATCGATGCATCAAGGGTATTTAAGAAATTTTTCAGTGTGTATCGATGCACAGGAAGTGCATCGATGCACCCATTAAAAAAGGAAACATCAAATACAATTAGTGCATGGATGCATAAGGAGTGCATCGATGCATCCCCCTTAAAATGAAAACATCGAAGGTGATTTGTGTATCGATGCATGGGTAGTGCATCGATGCACATGTTAAGGGATGCATCGATACACTATAGAATGTACCGATACACTTCAATGGGAAATGGAATAAATCTTTCTTTCAGTCTAAGAAATTATAGATTATAATATATCAATGGGATACTGATAGTATAAATATATAATTGTGTAGACATCGATCGAAAGCAAAGTTCGGATAGGTCGGCAGAGTAAGATACGCAAAGAAAACAAGAGCTTAAGAGTGTTCATTGAGACCAAGTGAGTACATGATAGTAAGTGTACATTATGTTAAGGAATTAAGACTTGCGATTAGTCCAATTCTGATATTATATGATATAAGTACTAAAGCATAAACATGTATTTATATGGTGTTAGATGTATGGTATATGAGTAAATGCATATGTTTAATTGTTGAATGCATTTTTATGTGTGAACTATGTAATTGCTTGTATTATGATAATAGGTCATGTGATCATGAGATATATGATAAAATATATATGAAAATAATATGACTCATATGTGATTCTATTAGAATGATATATGATATGTTATGTATATGAAATGAATGACATGAATACATGTTAGTATAATAAGATAGATTAGATGTTATAATTGAATGAAGGGGTTGTATGAGAACATGTATATGCGAACATGTGTTGTATAATAGTGATCTATGAGATATTTATAATAAGACATAAGATTACATGCATATGTAATATAAGTTAAAAGATAAGAAATAATATGTTATATGCATATGAGAAAAAGGTATATGTGATGTGATCATGTGTGAAAAGGATGAATAATGTGAATTTCATGGAAAATGCTACGTGAAAGTAAACTATGTGACTATGTGATCATATGAAATGTGATATGAATATGTGAATGTGTAATGAGGTAATAGATAATGCCCATGTCATGTGTTATGAGAGCTATAGGTATAGTTGGCATGCCAAGAGTCGAGGGTCTACGTGGTCCTTCGGGATATAGTGGTCATTCGGGACATATATATGGTCCTTCGGGACAAATTCTACGCTCCCCTAGTGGGATTTATACGAGCTGTGGTAACAACATTGTGCACAACCTCTATGTACTCAAATACTTTAAGTTCTCAATAGTGTGCATGGGTTTTGAAAAGAAACATAATTTGATATAATGATATGTGTGTTTCTCCTGAAATAATATATGTGATATGTGATATGTATAAGTAATAAGTTAGGATCATATGATAGTAATGATAACAAGTGCTTATGTGTAATGGTGATATGAGATGTTATATGGTTATGTATGATATGATCATAGTAATTATTCATGTATTGTTGTGTGTTGAAGTTATATTATATGTTTATGTTCAATATATGCTCATATCATGGAATGGAATTAATGACATGGAAATAAGTAAGGATAAACATGTTAGTGATGAGTTCAATAGGTGTATAAGTATAATGTGTATTGCATAAGATGTTCATTGATTTGTTAGTTTACTTTATATATTTACATGTCTCACTAAGTCTATGACTTAGCGTGTAAGTGTCTTACACGTAGGTGTGGATAAGTCAGAAGATCAAGCTTCGGATCCGTAAAGCAGCATATCTCCGCGCAAAGTTTAGATCATAAATATTTTGTAAATTATGTCTTGTCATATAATTTAGTATGTTGGCATGTAACTAAGTTATTATATATATGAACGCTCTTATAGAGTCTGTTAAGGTTTTAAACATGTTTTTGTAAAAGAATTATTTTATAGAATAGAACTTTTAAATATTCTATCATTTTTATAAAAGTATACACTTTGATTGGTCAATGTGACATCTCGAACTCGTATCCGGGTCAAGTACGGGTTGGGGGTGTTACATGCCGAGATGTTTCCACTGTTTGGATTTCTTGAACTGATATCCAGATCGCCCTTTCGAGTTTTCAACTTGGACCTATCATTGGTTGCAAGACGCCCTTTGCGGGTTTTCATCTTGAACCCACCTTATTTTTCTTCTCTTTTTTTTGTTCTTTTTTCTTTTTCCCTTTTTTTAATTTAGGGTGCCTTTCAGGTTTTCACTCTAAATGTTTTTCTCCTTTTTATTCTTTTACTTTTTTTCTTTTTTTTCTTTTTTTTTCTTTTTTCTTTCGACTTAAGACGCCCTCTCGGGTTTTCATCCTAAGCGAAGTATTTCTTGACTACATCCGAGTTGATGGGATGTGGCAGTTCAGGTCCGTCCATTTCAGCCAGAACAAGGGCTCCTCCGGAAAAGGCCTTTTTCATGACATAAGGTCATTCCCAATTTGGTGTCCATTTTCCTTGATAATCTTTCTGGACTGGCGAAATTCTCTTTAGCACCAGATCTCCCTCGCGGAATATTCTCGGGCGCACCTTTTTTTTCATGTGCTCGGATCATTTTTTTCTGATAGATTTAACCATGATGAATGGCTTTTAGTATCTTTTCATCTATCAGGTTCAGTTGATCATACCGGGATTGCACCCACTCTACATCGTCTAGCTTGACTTCTGTCAAGACCCGGAGTGAGGGAATATCTAATTCAATGGGCATCACTGTTTCCATTCCATAAGCTAGTGAAAATGGAGTTACCCCAGTTGAGGTTCGTACCGAGATTCGGTAAGCGAACAAGGCAAAAGGCAACTACTCGTGCCAGTCTTTGTAAGTCTCGGTTATTTTCTCCACTATCTTTTTGATGTTTTTGTTTACTACCTCTACTGCTTCGTTCATCTTTGGTCTGTAAGCAGTAGAATTGTGATGCTTTATGTTGAACTACTCACAAGCAGCATTCATCAATTTGTTGTTCAAGTTTGTAGCGTTATCGGTGATGATCCTTTCAAGTAGACCATACCGACATATGATCTTTTTTTTTCAAAAACTTACAAATAGTAGATTGAGTAACACTGGCATACGATGCAGCTTCTACCCATTTTGTGAGGTAATCGATGGCTACAAGGATGAAACTGTGACCATTTGAAGCCTTCGAATGTATTTTCCCGATAACATCCATGCCCCACATAGAAAAAGGCCATGGTGATGTCATCACATGAAGTAGATAAGGTTGAACATTTATTTTATCTCCGTAAATCTGACATTTATGACATCTTCTAGCATAGTTGATGCAATCACTTTCTAGTGTGGACCAAAAATATCCGCATCTCATTATTTGTCTTGACATCATATGTCCATTTGCATGTGCTCCACAAACTCTGTTATGTACTTCCTCCACTATCATTTTTGCCTCTTCAACATCGATGCACCTTAACAGGACTTGATTATAGCTTTTCTTGTACAGGACCTCCCCGTCAAGGACGTATCCAGCTGCCATCATTCTAATGGTTCTTTTATCAGTTTTTGTGGCTTCCTCTGGATAATTTCGATGCTTGATATATTGTAGAATGTCGTGGTACCAAGGCTTAGTGTCTTTCACTTCTTCAATTTGGTAACAATGAGCTGGGTACTTATACGACTGCATATCAATTGACATCATTTCAGACTCCCCGCCAGCCTTGAATGCGGCTGCCAAGGTGGCTAAAGCGTCAACCATTTGATTTTCTTCTCTAGGCACGTAGTGGAAGGTGACTTCATCAAACTCTTCGATCAGATCCAGTATTAGCTTCCGATATTCCATCAGCTTTGTATCCTTGGTTTCCCATTCTCTACGGAGCTGATAGATTACCAATGATGATCTTCGTATATCCGTAAGGTCTTTAGGTTTTGCCCAGTGCAGCTCGAATTCCCAAGACACATGCTTTATACTCTGTCATGTTATTGGTGCAATTGAAGTTCAGTCTGCTGGTAAATGGGTAGTGATTTCCTTCTGGAGAGATCAGGATTGCCCTGATGACATGTCCTAATCCATTTGATGCACCATCGAGTCTGGGAAGTTAAAGTCCAAAGGTTCGTAATTCTCATCGGTTCTACTTGCCAATAACTACGATATAGCACTTTATTTATTGCTTTCTGGCTCACGTACACGATGTCAAATTCAGACAAAAGTATCTATTATTGGGCTAACCTTCCAGATAGAGCAGGCACACCCATCATGTACTTTAAAGGATCTAACTTGGAGATCAACCAAGTGGTATGATACAACATATATTGTCGGAGTCTTTTTGTAGCCCAGACTAGAGCACAACAAACCTTCTCGATAGGAGGATATCTTACCTCGCAATCGGTGAACTTCTTGCTCAGATAGTAGATGGCTCTTTCCTTTCTTCCAGATTCATCATGTTAACCTAGGACACACCCCATTGAGTTCTTAAATATGGATAGATACAATAACAGAGGTTTTCCTGGGATAGGGGACATCAGGACAGGAGTGCGAGACAAATACTCCTTTACTTTTTCAAATGCAATCTGACATGTTTAGTTAATCGATCTACGGAATCGGCCAAGAGGGGGGTGAATTGGCAATTAAAAATTTCGTGGAAGCTTTTGCAGAAAATTTAAAGTAATTGCACAACGATTTATAGTGGTTCAACTTTCTCAAACAAAGTCTACGTCCACTACCTTAGCTATCCACACTAAGGATTTTCCAACAAATTCACTAATTTGTTCTTTCTTTTGAGGCCAAAGAGATAACCTTACAAAATCCCTCAAGAGTATACCCCAACTCTTGAGAACACTCTTTTTCCCAAAGAGAAGATTACAAATTTGCAAACTTACAAGAAAACCTCACAAGGTAAGATGTTTGCACAATTCTAGAACAAAGAAAAGAACACTCAAGGATAAATACAATTGAGTACAAAAGTGTTCTTGAAAGCAAATGAATATTGGATGAAAAATAGGCTTGAAATACTCAAACTTGAGGTTTGATGCTTTCTCTTTGATTCTCTCTTGATTCTAGTTGAATGATGTGTCTTGTTATTGATCAATGGCTTCAGAACTTGTTTAAATACCCCTTGAATCAATTCTGAACGTTGGTGATAATTAGTGGAGTCAATAGAGCCGTTTAAGTGTGAAAACAATTAAATTTTCTAGGTGGAGCGTCTCATGCATCGATGCATGATCAAGGATGCATCGGTGCATTCGTGTAAAATTCAAATATTTTGACCGTTGGAACACTTGATGCATCGGTGCACCAAGTGTGCATTGATGCATGAAATGCATTCGATGTTTGAAAAATAGCCTGGTGCATCGATGCATGGCTTGTGCATCGATGCATCAAATGCATTCGATGTTTTGAAAATATTCAGAGTGCATCGATGCATGGAGAGTGCATCGGTGCATGGAATGCATTCGATGTTCAATTAATTCATAGATGCATCGATGCATGGACTGATGCATCGGTGCATGCCTTTGAATAATTGATTTAAGGCTTGTTTTTGGTTCAAAATACTTTGTGAAAATTGTTTCAAAAATAGTTTAAGTAAAAATCACAATTTTACACATTTAGTAAGGATTAAAATTGATCTTGAAAAACTTGGAGTAATAATTTGATATTCGGTTAATTGAATCGAATTTGTAAAATCATTTGTGAAATCTTAAAATTCATTTAACTTAATTTGTTATATCGAAATATCAAAAATGTTTTCAACAATCTCCCCCTTTTTGATATAACAAAACATTTGAATAATTTTAAGATTTGTTTAAGAAATTTTTTTTGAAATCGATTTTGAAAAACTTACTCCCCCTTACTATAGCACATCTTAAATTTTCTCCCCCTTTTTGTTAAATCAAAAAGACTCTATATAAACGTTTTAAACAAGAATTTGAAAAACATTAGCCAATTGATTTATTAATAATAAGCTGCTAAGATCACAATCAAAAGAGAGATTAGCCATTAGTTTTCATAAACAATATTCATAATAAAATGTGAAATGACATAATTGGTCATATATCTAATGATGCAAAATGAATAAAATTCAAACCAAATATATTAAAATTAAGTTCAAACATTCAAGCATCCAAACATCCAAACAAACATAAACATTCAAATCAAAAAGTTTAACAATCCAAGTTCTTAAAGTTTAAAACCAAATATCATCAAATAACGTTTAATCATCCATAGGGGAATCGGGAGGAGGAGGAGGATAATGAGCTCTAACTTCAAGAGTAAGAGCATCCATACGATCACGCATCTCCCTCTGAAACTCAGTTATCGTAGACTCCATGGAAGCAAAACGCAGATCAAACGACTCTAGAAAAGATTGGAAATAAGGTGGCGTTTGATCATCTTGCCGAGCTGGTACTTCCTCGTCAATATCTCTCATAAGCCTTTGAAGCTCTGGATCATTATCAGCATCAGGAGCTGGAGGAGGAGGAGGAGCACGAGAAGAACTAGGAGCAGCTCGTGAAGAACTAGCTCCCGGGGTTTGCTTACGGGGTCGAAAAGACCATAGTCCGGTGTTCTCATCCAATTTCCAATCCGATTTCTTTAAGGATGTGATATTGATTGGGTTTTGGAGCGGAATAGGATTGTCAAGGGAGACATCTAGGCCGAGTTTGATAAACAAATTGCTTAGTAGACAACCATAAGGTAGGGTTTCTACATGCTTTGAGGGAATGATGTTTATGATATCGACAAGCGCGCTAAAGACAATATGTGGAAAATTGATTTTCTTTTTGTTCTTTATACAGTGCATCCACCATAAGTCTGTAGTACGTAGTGTGGAGTACCGACCTGCGGATGGTCTAAACCACCAAGAGATCATTAAGTGAAGAAATCGATCGTGGTGAGACCTAAAGGTACTGACACTAGCATTAGGAAGATATGGATATTCCACATCTTCCTTCTCATTAAATAAACCCTCGTCATCTAAACCAAAATGAGATGCGATGGATTCAGAAGTAATAGTGATATATTGTCCTAAAAGATAGGATCTAATCGCTATAGTACCGCACTGAGTTGTGTTCTGAATACAAACCGCATTGGAATAAAAGATGCGGACAAGTTGGTGAAAGACGATGGGTTGAAGAGAAAATAGTTTATCAAACTTCCATCGGCGAAGAATTGAGAGGTATTCAAATTCAAGTTTTATCATAGCTTGTAGAGAAGGAATACGCTCTTCCCTAATACGATGGGATTGGAAGGAGTTCATGTACCTAGAGTATAATTCATCCCTACGGTTTTCAGGCATGTTAAAACAAGTACTAATGAGGGATGAAGGAATATTGGATGGATTTTGAGGTCTAGGAGCGGGAGGACGGTTTTGGTGAGACCGACTCGAGGATGATCTAGGGCGTTTGGGATTACACATGGTTAGGGAAATCGGAAAAGAAATATCACCTGCAATTTAAAAACACATGTATGCACAAAATTCAATCCCAAAACTCAAATGAGTCCTCAATAATTCAAGGTTCTCTAACATAATCCTAATGGGCAAAGTTTTGAAAACTATTTAAAATTAATATCATAATACGTATAATTTTCATGAAAACAACACAATTGAATCAATAATTTTCGAAATAATTTTTTTTAATTCGAAATTTCCAAATAATTTTGAAAAAGTATGTGTTTTTGATGAAATTCGTTGTAGAAACTAGTTTAGAATCATCATATAGCCAATGCCCGATAATTATTTCAAACTAGAACTAATCTAAACTAGTCCTAAGTTCAAAAATTTAATGAAATAGAGTTTTTGTGAAAATACCTTGAAAAATTCGGATTGAGGGGAATGAGGAGATGTTTTGCGCGATTTAATGAGTGTAGCAGGTTTGTAGGATGAAAAACTTGAAGAATCCGATGTTTTCCCGAAGATTTTGAGCAGAAATAGAGATTTGAGGTGAGAGTGGGACGAACGGCCGTATGTTTTAGGTTTTGAGAAAAATGAAGAAGATGAAGATTTTAAACCTAAAACCCGACGGATGCATCAGTGCATGGTCTTATGCATCGATGCATATTCAAGGATGCATCGATGCATTGTTAAATGCATCGGTGCATGAAGCACAAAAATGTCAAAAATCCGTTTTAAACACTTAAAATGCTAAATAATTTGGCTCTAATGGTAATGGCAACTCATATATCAAAAATTAATTATGTTCAATCAATCAAATTAATCTTCAAACTTTATTTGAACATAAAATTAATTTTTATTAAGAATCATAAACTCCCCCTAACTAATAGCAAGAATACAATCAAAAATTATTATTATAAGCATTTTTCAGTATTTATTAAAAGTGCTAAATTATTTTAAACACTAAGTGAAGATAGGTCAGTTAAACCTAATTCTCTTCTAAGTGTCCAAAATCTTTCTTTATCTAAGGGTTTTGTAAAAATATCCGTTAATTGGTGCAAAGTATCAACAAATTCTAGAACTACATCTTCCTTAGTGACATGGTCCCTAATGAAGTGATGTCTTATTTCAATATGCTTAGTTCTAGAGTGTTGGATGGGATTTTTAGTGAGACAAATAGCACTAGTATTGTCACACTTGATAGGAATGGTACCTACTTCAATTCCATAATCAAAAAGTTGTTGTTTCATCCATAAAACTTGTGCACAACAACTACCGGCTGAAATGTATTCCGCTTCAGTGGTAGATAATGCAACACAATTTTGTTTCTTTGAAAACCAAGAAATCAACATATTTCCAAGGAATTGACAAGTACCGGAGGTGCTTTTCCTATCTAATTTGCATCCTCCATAATCCGCATCAGAAAAGGCATGCAAGCTAAAGCTAGAGTCTCTAGGATACCAAAGTCCTAAACTAGGAGTGTCCTTAAGGTATCTAAAGATTCTCTTAACAGCTAGTAAATGTGATTCCTTAGGACATGATTGAAATCTAGCACATAAGCAAACACTAAACATAATGTCCGGTCTACTTGCAGTTAGATAAAGCAAAGAGCCAATCATTGACCTATATAATTTAACATCTACACATTTACCTCCTTCATCTAAGTCAAGCTTTGTTAAAGAGCTCATTGGAGTGTTATGAGGTTTCCCATTTTCCAGTCCAAACTTCTTGAGCATATCTTTGACGTACTTAGCTTGATTAATGAAGATGCCATCTTTTCTTTGCTTGATTTGGAGTCCCAAGAAAAATGAGAGCTCCCCCATCATGCTCATCTCAAACTCACTTTGCATTAGCTTAGAAAATTCTTGGCAAAGAACATCATTAGTAGAGCCAAATATTATATCATCAACATAAATTTGAACTACTAATAAATCTTTACCTTTATGTTTTAAAAATAATGTAGTGTCAACCTTTCCTTTTGAAAAACCTTTTTCAATTAAAAAATTTGACAATCTTTCATACCAAGCTCTAGGAGCTTGTTTTAAACCATAAAGAGCTTTTGTCAATTTAAGAACGTGATCTGGAAATTTTGAATCTTCAAAACCTGGAGGTTGTTCCACATACACTTCTTCTTTTATAAAACCATTTAAAAATGCACTTTTAACATCCATTTGATATAATTTAAATTCATGAAAACATGCAAATGATAATAACATTATAATTGCTTCCATCCTAGCTACGGGAGCGTATGTTTCATCATAGTCTATGCCCTCTTCTTGAGTATAGCCTTGAGCAACAAGTCTAGCCTTGTTCCTCACTATATTACCACTTTCATCAAGTTTATTTGTAAAAACCCATCTAGTACCTACAGTAGATTTATTACTAGGCCTTTCAACTAATGTCCATACTTTACTTCTCTCAAATTGATTTAATTCTTCTTGCATAGCCATAATCCAATGTTCATCTTTTAAAGCTTCTTTGATGTTCTTAGGCTCTATGCATGAAATAAATGCAACATAATTACAGATATTTCTAAGAGAAGATCGAGTAGTTACCCCTTTTGATGGATCACCTATAATTTCACCATCCTTGACATAGTTGTACTCTCTTGGAAAAGAAACTTCCCTTTCTTCAATGGTTGGATTTTCGAGGGGATCATGGGTTTCCTCATCTTTTGTTTCTTCCTTTGATGATGATTCTCCAACGTCATGTCTAACGTCATTTGCTTGTGCAATACCTACATCATCATTAACAGAAGAATCCTTCCTTGGAAGGGGATTATCATCGAAAACAACATGTATAGACTCTTCTACAACTAAAGTTCTTTTATTAAATACACGATAAGCTTTAGAATTTAAGGAATAACCCAGAAAAATTCCTTCATCACTTTTAGCATCAAATTTGCCAAGATTTTCTTTACCGTTGTTTAAAACAAAACATTTACATCCAAAAGGATGAAAATAGCTAATGTTAGGCTTTTTATTTTTGAGAATTTCATATGGAGTTTTCTTTAAAATTGGCCTAATCATTACTCGATTTACAACATAACAAGCGGTATTTGTGGCTTCCGCCCAAAAATATTTTGGCAAATTATTTTCACAAAGCATGGTTCTAGCCATTTCTTCTAAAGTTCGATTTTTCCTCTCAACAACTCCATTTTGTTGAGGGGTTCTAGGTGCTGAAAAATTATGGCTAATACCATTAGAATTAAAAAAAACTCAATAAATCCAAGATTTTCAAATTCAGTTCCATGATCACTTCTAACACTAGTGATAGAGTAACCTTTTTCATTTTGGATTATTTTGAAATGTGATGAAATTTTCTAATGCTTCATCTTTAGTACTTAAGAATCGAACCCAAGTGTATCTAGAATAGTCATCTACCAAGACAAATGCATATTGTTTTCCTCCCAAGCTAGTAGTTCTAGTTGGCCCAAAAAGATCTAAATGGATCAATTGTAATACTCTACTAGTTGATACATCATTAATAGATTTAAAAGAAACTCGTTTTTGTTTTCCTTTAGCACAAGCATCACATATTTTATCATTATCAAATTTAAGCTTAGGCAACCCTCTTACTAAGTCTCCTTGAATTAACCGTTGCAAAACACTCATACTAGCATGACCTAGTCTCCTATGCCATAACCAATTATCATGCTCATCCTTAGCAACTAGGAATAAATTAGTCATATCAATAGAATCTAAATGCACCATGTAAATGTTTCCTATTCTATGACCAACAAGCATAATCCGATTAGATGCAATGTCAATGACTTTACAACCATTAATTTCAAATAAGACATTGAATCCTTTATCGCATAATTGACTAATACTCAATAGATTATGCTTTAATCCATTCACATATAAAACATTCTTAATTTGTATGGAAGAGGTATTACCTATTGTACCAATACCTTCAATGTGACCTTTTGAATTGTCTCCAAAAGTCACTTCTCCTCCATTTTTGGCGTTAAGCTCAATGAACCGGCTTTTGTCTCCGGTCATATGTCTTGAGCATCCACTATCAAGGTACCATGAATTTGAATTTGTTTCCCATGCCTTGTAGCAATGCTCCTTTCCCTACAAACATAGATTAATTTTTGATTTTTGGTACCCAAATTCTTTTGGGTCTATATTCATTAGTTTCCAAAATCCTAGTCCCCTTAGGTATCCATTTGTGTAGGATATTTTTATCTTTAGTAGTAATGAGTTCTTTAGGAACCCACATACTTCTAATGATTTTTCCATTAGAGGTTCTTTGGGGACCTCTATGATTGTAGTTTCTAAAACTTTTTCTAACAAAGTTGGATTTTGAATTTCCACCTTTTTCAAAATATTTTGTTCCAACTTTATCAAAAGAAGTTTTAAGATCATCAATTTTCTTTTGATGATCATCATTGATCTTTGAAAGTAAATTTTGCAAATCTAAATTTTTCTTTTCAAACTCTTCTAGTTTGATTTGCAAATCTTTAATTTTACTTTCAAGATCGTTGTTGGTTTTGGATATGAGTTTGTTTTCATTTTTCAATTTTGAAACATCATTTTTATATTTTAAAAACAATTTCTCATAATCCGAAGCAAACCCATTGTACTCTTCAAATAACTCATCATAAGATAAATCATCAAAATCGGATGAGTTAGAGGTTACCTTAGAATCTTCCCCGAATGCCATCAAGCACAAGTTTGCTACTTCTTGTTCCTCTTCATCGGAACCTTCTTCATCACTCCATGTAGCCACATGAGCCTTGTGCTTATTCTTTGATTGACCCTTTCTTTTCAATTGTGGGCAATCATATTTGGCATGCCCTGGTTTTTTGCATTCATAGCAAATGATCGGGTCCTTCTCTTTTGGTTCATTTTTTAGGCCTTCGTTTCGTTTGAATTTTCTTCCTTGGTAAGGTCTCATCATTTTTCTGAACCGTTTGGCAAACAATGCCATTTCCTCGTCATCATCATCATTATTAGAATCACTCTCATCTTTTGTGGATTTGAGAGCAACTCCAATATTTTTCTTCTTCTCCTTTTCCTTTGGTGTCTCTTCAACTTTATCAAGGTCCACCTCATCTTCGAGCATCATCTCATGAGTGAGGAGTGAACCGATAAGTTCTTCAAGAGTTAAGGACGATAGGTCCTTAGACTCGATGATTGTCGTCTTCTTTGATTGCCATGATTTTGGGAGGGAGTAGACTAACTTCCTCACAAGCTTTTTATTTGAGATGATCTCTCCATATGATTTGAGACCATTGACAATCGTTGAAAATCTATCCGTCATAGCTTTTATGTCTTCATTTGGTTTCATCCTGAAATTTTCATAGCTATGCGTTAGAATACTAATTTTTGATTTCTTTACCTCATATGTACCTTCATGTGTGACTTGAAGCTTGTCCCATATTTCTTTGGCGGTTGTACACGATGAAACTCTTCCGTATTCATCTGGTCCAAGAGCACAAAAAATAATATGGATGGCTTTGGAGTTGAGCTGGAACATTCTTGTCTCTCCTTCACTCCACAACCTTGGATGAGTGATAGGCTTGATGTATCCTTCTTCTACGGCATTCCATGCTCCCATGTCACTTGCTTGAATGAAGTACATCATTCTATTCTTCCAATAGGCGTAATTAGCTCCATTGAAGAAAGGAGGCTTGTTGACGGGCATCGAATCAAGACCGGAGTCGTAATTTGAAGTGGAGGCCATTGATGACTTGGTAATCGATGTAACTCTTCCCGAATCGACTCAAGAGGTGATTAAACCTTCAAATGAGTGAGGCTCTGATACCAATTGTTTAGTTAATCGATCTACGGAATCGGCCAAGAGGGGGGTGAATTGGCAATTAAAAATTTCGTGGAAGCTTTTGCAGAAAATTTAAAGTAATTGCACAGCGATTTACAGTGGTTCGACTTTCTCAAACAAAGTCTACGTCCACTACCTTAGCTATCCACACTAAGGATTTTCCAACAAATTCACTAATTTGTTCTTTCTTTTGAGGCCAAAGAGATAACCTTACAAAATCCCTCAAGAGTATACCCCAACTCTTGAGAACACTCTTTTTCCCAAAGAGAAGATTACAAATTTGCAAACTTACAAGAAAACCTCACAAGGTAAGATGTTTGCACAATTCTAGAACAAAGAAAAGAACACTCAAGGATAAATACAATTGAGTACAAAAGTGTTCTTGAAAGCAAATGAATATTGGATGAAAAATAGGCTTGAAATACTCAAACTTGAGGTTTGATGCTTTCTCTTTGATTCTCTCTTGATTCTAGTTGAATGATGTTTCTTGTTATTGATCAATGGCTTCAGAACTTGTTTAAATACCCCTTGAATCAATTCTGAACGTTGGTGATAATTAGTGGAGTCAATAGAGCCGTTTAAGTGTGAAAACAATTAAATTTTCTAGGTGGAGCGTCTCATGCATCGATGCATGATCAAGGATGCATCGGTGCATTCGTGTAAAATTCAAATATTTTGACCGTTGGAACACTTGATGCATCGGTGCACCAAGTGTGCATCGATGCATGAAATGCATTCGATGTTTGAAAAAATAGCCTGGTGCATCGATGCATGGCTTGTGCATTGATGCATCAAATGCATTCGATGTTTTGAAAATATTCAGAGTGCATCGATGCATGGAGAGTGCATCGGTGCATGGAATGCATTCGATGTTCAATTAATTCATAGATGCATCGATGCATGGACTGATGCATCGGTGCATGCCTTTGAATAATTGACTTAAGGCTTGTTTTTGGTTCAAAATACTTAGTGAAAATTGTTTCAAAAATAGTTTAAGTACAAATCACAATTTTACATATTTATTAAGGATTAAAATTGATCTTGAAAACTTGGAGTAATAATTTGATATTCGGTTAATTGAATCGAATTTGTAAAATCATTTGTGAAATCTTAAAATTCATTTAACTTAATTTGTTATATCGAAATATCAAAAATGTTTTCAACATGACAGCTTTCATCCCAAGCTCCAGAGTTATTTTTTCGGAGAAGACGAAAGATTGGATCACACTTGTCGGTTAACTGAGATATGAACCGTGCTATGTAATTCAATCTACCCAAAAAACATCGAACCTCCTTCTGGGTTCGTGAGGGAGGCAGATTTTGGATGGCTTTGACTTTATTGGGATCGACCTCGATGCCTTTTCTACTGACCATGAAGCCTAATAGCTTTCCAGATATTACCTCGAAGGTACACTTGCTAGGGTTCAATCGTAGCTGGAACTTCCTCAATCTCTGGAAGAGCTTTCTCAAGTTCTTGACATGTTCATTCTCGGTTTGTACCTTGATAATCATGTCGTCGATATAAACCTCAATTTCTTTATGCATCATTTCATAAAACAGGGTCACCATAGCTCTATGATATGTTTCCCCAACATTCTTCAGTCCGAAGGGCATTACCTTGTAGCAGAAAGTTCCCTATATTGTAACGAACGTGGTCTTCTCCATGTCTTCAGGATGCATCTTGATCTTGTTATATCCTGAAAATCCATCCATGAATGAAAAGAAAGTGTTCCCGGTTGTATTGTCTACCAACGTGTCAATGTGAGGCATATGAAAATTATCCTTGGGACTTGCCTTTTTAAGGTCCCGGTAGTCGACACACATACGTACCTTCCCGTCTTTCTTCGGAACTGGCACTATGTTGGCCACCCACTCTGGATACTTGGTCACTTGAAGGAAACCATCATCGAATTGCTTCTTGACTTCTTCTTTAACTTTAAGGAGTATCTCAGGTCGCATCCTTCTCAGTGTTTGTTGCACGGGTTTGCACTCTGGCTTAATTGGAAGTTTATGAACTACCATATCTGTGTCTAGTCCTGGCATGTCTTGATACGAGTAAGACTATCAGGTTTTGTCTTACTTTAGCTGAGAGAGTTGTGCCGATTTTAACCTCCTTTCTATCATCTCCAGTGCCCAGATTCAAGACTTCGATCGCCTCCTTATGTGGTAGTATTTTCTTTTCTTCTCTTTCTACCATTCTCAACAATTTGGTAGGCAAGTTGCACTCCTCTTTATTATCGCATTCATTGAATTCCCCAAGACAAATGGTCGATTCAAAATCCATCTTCGAACCAGAATCATCAGTGCCTACATTATCGTCATCTAGGGACCTGAAGGAAGAGAGAAACATGTATGTGTGAGAGAAAAATATCCCACACAGAAAATCAAGAATTAAATTCGAACGAAAAATGAAAATGAAGTACTGAAATGAAGAAGATAGACCATGAATTCAAAAAAAATGAAATAAAAAAACTTGTTTGTCATGGAAAATGAAAAATACATCTTTTATTAAACTTAAACAAAATGTTTATTCACTCTTACAAAAGATCACCTATTGCCCCGGGTATAGGCAAATAGGGATAGTTCAAATATTACTCTGAAAGATTCTTGTAAACCACAGGTAGTTCTTCCACCGATCAACTGCTAGGCACGAACCTAGGTGACAGATGGCAGATGGCATATCCCAGATCTATCTTCATTGTCAACATCTTTTGTGGTCACGACGTTGATGCTCAGATCTTCTAGAGCCATTTCTAAATTGGATGTGGTGGTTTCAAACACAGAACCACCTGACTTGAATGATTGGTAAAGAGGCGGGAATGTCATGGGCTTCTATTGAAGTTCACCTCCAGTTAACCTGGCTAGTCTTCTTTCTCGATTCTTCTGGACTTCCTTCCTCTTTTCATGGTAACTGGGGTGAAAACCAAGCCCAAACTGGTCTAATTTTGAAATGGTAAGTACTTGACAAATCCTTCACTTCATCTGCTTCCCAAACCCCTTTCCAGTCTTGGCACCTCTGCCCAGGATTTGCTTGATATCTATCTTTTTGCACTTGGAGAGTCAGGGTCTAGGAATCTTCTTTCCTTCTGCCACGAATGTGGCATTCACAAACTCCAATGAGCGGAACGAACATTCTACCGCTTCGTCGTCTACTTCAATGTATGGAGCCTCCGTGGTCACAATTGCCATAATATATTCCTCAGCATTGATAATTACTAAGGCCTCTTCAATAACAAATTTAACTTTTTGGTGCAGCCTGAATGGTACTGCACCTACTTGATGAATCCATGGCCTCCCTAAAAGACAGTTATAATAAGGCATGATATCCATCACTAGGAACTCGACATCATAGGTAGTAGTTCCGATAGTCAACGGCACCTCAATCTTGTCAATAACCTCTATCTTGGTTCCATCAAATGCTCAGACAACATTATGGCAGGTTCTCATGTGTGAGGTATCTATTGGTAGCCTTTTCAGTGTAACCAAAGGCATCACATTCAGGGCTGAGCCGTTTTTGATTAAGACACTTGGTAAAGCGTGCCCCTTATAGTGGGTAGTAATGTGTAATTCCTTTGTTCAGTCTCTTCCTATGGATGGAATCTCATCATTTGAAAATGAGATGAGATTATCAACTTGAATATTATTCACCAGTCGATCCATCTTGCTGACTGGTATGTTTTGCGGCACGAATGTTTGATTTAGGACTTTCAACAGTGCTTCTCGGTGTGTCTTTGAGTCCAATAATAGTGCTAGCATTGAAGTACATGTATGTAAGCTGTGGAGCTGTTCTACAATGTTATACTCGTTGTGCTTCAAGATCTTGAGGAACTCTTTAGCTTCTTCCTCTTTGATAGGTTCGTTGACAGCTAGCACATCTTCTTTGAAGGACTCAAGCGGTCTTTGCCCAACTTTGTTATCACATTCTTTGGAAGTAATCACATGGCATTCGTACTTCCATGGCACTTGTCGATTGTCTTTATATTGAAAAGGTCGAGGTGTTGTAATCACCACCTTGGCTTGTATTGTTGTTGTCGTCTTCGCTTTAGGGGTAATTATCAAAGGACTACCCCTGTCGTACTTCTTGTCGGATGATTCTCCGGTAGCACAAACATCTGCTTCCAAAGAATCTTGAATTTCTTCATAAAATTGAAATTCAAGCTCTTTCTGGTCCATCATGAGCTGGATTAATGATCTGAATTCTGGGCACTCTTGCACTTCATGTCCTTCTTCGTTGTGGTAACAACAATGATTACCACCTTCATTCCTTGCTGCGTAAGACTGGGGTGCAAGAAGCCTCGCTTTTACCATTTGGCTCCATACCCAAGCCAAAGGAGCTTACACTTCCGAAACATTGGTTTTGATTCTCCTGCCATTCTCGGTGGTGACTGCATTGATTCCAGCCTCCGGATGATTAGGTAAGGGATTCTGGGGTGACATTTGGTGTTCCAGAGTTGAAAGTAATCCAATTCTCGTTCCACATTTGTTGTACAAGTCTCTTGAATGCGAGATAATTTTCGATTGAATGCCCCTACACACCGCCATGATATTCGTAGTGAGTGTTCTCGTCAAACCATCTCGGGTAGGGGAGCTTTATCGGATCTATAGGATAGGGTGACACCGCGTGAGTGTCGAAGAGTTGTTGATATAACTCTTTGTGTGTCATGGGAATGGGATCGAACTACTCCCTTTCCCTTTCCTTCCTTGATTCTCTCTAAGTTTGGTTAGAAGTATCGAATAGTACAGCTGCAGTGGTTTTTGAACTCGAGATCGTAACACCTTTGTTGGCGTTATAGGTGTTGACATTGTTGATCTCCTGCTCTTTGCTATTCATAGGAGGCTTCTTACTGGAGTCCCCTCTCTCGATTTTTCCTTGTTTTATAGCTAGCTCGACCATCTCACCAGCCATAACTAAATCTGAGAAACTTCCCGATGTGATCGCCACCAGATACCCGAAGTAAGGTGTCTTTAAGGTTTGTACAAACAACTTTATAGTTTCCTTTTCATCCAATGGTGGATGAACTTGCATAGATAAATCCCTCCATCTCTGTGCGTACTGGCGGAAACTCTCGTTATGCTTCTTCTCTAGGCTATACAGCATAACTCGGTCTGGTCTCATATCATTTATATACTTGTACTGCTCTAAGAAAGATTTGACTAAATCTTTCCACGTTTTGATATGAGTTCGACTGAGCTGGTTGTACCACCAGATAGTTGAACTGGACAGGCTCTCCTGGAAGCAGTGGATCAGGAGTTGGTCATTTCCCCATATCCTGTCATCTTCCGACAGAACATAGTGATATGGGCTGAAGGGCAACTGTTCCCGTTGAACTTCTCAAACTCAGGAATTTTAAACTTAGGAGGAAACACCAAATCTGGAACCAAGCTCAGCTTCATTGCGTCCACTCTATAATAATCATGGAAACACCAAATCTGGAACCAAGCTCAGCTTCATCTTCTAATATCTTGATCTTCTCTTCCATCTTCTTTGCTTTATCCTCCTTGTCAAAATCCGGGATATGGCAGTCGTTCGGATGACTGTTAGGATTTACTGCCAAAGTCTGTAAATTTGCAACCGATACAGCTTTCCCTTTGGTGGAAGATGAGTCACCTTGCAGTCCGAGTAAGATCCCGGATGAGATAACCACTTGTGGTGTTGGTGGTATGGTTACCCCCTCAGATGCACCTACTCCGGGTGCACTTGCCTGTTGTTGTAAACCAGACAACTTAGCCATAATTTGGTCGACTAAGGACTCATGGTTTTTCTTGATGGACTCCATGGTACTTTGACTGTTCTGAGCCATTCTGTCCTCCAACTCTTTCTGCAATTTTGCCATGTTCTCCTTGATCTTCTTTATTCTGGCTTACATTTGTCTCTTCCTTTCTCGAGTGTTGTGAGGGTGATGTGTGTCTTGAGCTTGTGGAGGTAAGCTTGGTGTCTGAGACATGTTCTGTTAGTTAATACGAATGTAAAAACATAGAACATATAAAAAAACATGAAATATAAAATGCAAAGAATGCAATGTATGATGTATGCAATTTGGAGGCATTGATCTAGAAAAGTGGACAAAAATGTTTTATCTTTTAAGAGACATAAAACAAATTCAAGGTACATCCGGACTAAATCCTCTAGACCTCGAATAACTTCTAGTAGGTTGACAAGTCTTCTGCCTACATCTGTCACTAGTTGAATGCCTTATCGAACCACATCAACTTCCTTTGCCAGACCGTGAAGATGAAGGGTTCCTTCTGCACTTGATCCAGAAAATCTTGGATGACTATGTCTCTGGCCTTCACCTTTTGCTGTGCTTGCTCCCAACGAAAACGCCAATGTAAACCTCCGTCGAAAGGCACTATCTGAAGCTCGTTCACTTGTTTCTTGAACTCATCTACAATAGCTTCTAACTCAGCTATTGTCTTTCCATCCTTTTCATGGTTCTTCTCTAGATCAACTACCCAGATTCTCAAGTGTTGATTCTGATGTTGATTTTCTACTAAGCGCCTCTGAGCAGTCTTCAATTGTTCCTTCCAAGCTCTTTCATCCGGCCCTTCGAACTTCATTTTTAGAATGTGAGCTTCGTCTTTCCAATATTCAGAGGTTACTTTCAACTTGGAGTTATCATTGACTTTATCTTGATACCCCTTTATCAAGTCTTCGAGCTCAAAATTGACTCTTTTCTGTTCTCTTTCCAGTTTGTCTGCTCGATCTTTCTGAGTGTCGGCGTTTAGCTTCCACTGATAGCATTCAGCTTCAAGTTCCCTTACCTTCTGCTTCAACTCATTATTCACAGCTTCAAACTCGGCCTTTGCTATCTCAAGTTCGGAAGGAACATGCTTGAGATGTTCCTCCAAAGTCCGGTTGTCTTCACAATATAGTACCGAGATGTTGTCATTTTTTCTCAAACTTTGCCACTCCATATATTCCGGAGTAAGCATGTCCCTAGCAGCCACAATATCCATCCGGAACACTTTCTTCCATGAGTCAGCTACCTCTTTGATCATCTTCTTATAGTTATCATCATGGTACACAAACTCTTATGCAGATAATCTGTATGTAGCTGGGACGAACTGACGTGCCCCATATTGTCTAAGTGCAAAAAGCGGAGAATATCCAACTCCTCCCCAAAGTTCAAGTAGAGTCATAGTATCAGAATCCCCACACCAGAAAAGAACGTCACCGAGGAATAACCAGGGGGTTCTCCAGGTAATATCCTGATCCTGAATATGTGTAAAGACTTTCATCCACTTTTTCTTTGAAGCAACTTCATGCCATTTCATTGTGATGAACTCTCCCAAAGGTGAATAGGTGGTGCTGAATCGGCGGTAGGTAACCCCATTAGTCTTCCAGAAGTGGTTGTGAATCCAGACTTGAAGGAGCTGAACACACCCAATGAATCTTCCTCTACCAGCTCTTCTGCAATAATTAAGAGACCGGAAGGTCTCGGCTAAGATGGTCGGTGCTGGGTTGACTCGCCTTGGAAGTTGTTCAAATAGTTCCACCACGGCTGCGTCGATGCACCCCAAAGTCTTCGAAAAGATAACCAAACCGTATAGACCTAGTGCAAAAAGGTCTATAGTCTTCCATTCATCAGGGTGGTTCTTCATTAGTTGCCTTATGTGGATCCACTCGATTCCTTCCCCGCTTCTTTTTTGTCGGAGTCGATCAGTCACCCATTTTTCAGCAACTCTTGTAATCTTGGTCAGTCCGTTCTTGAAAGGTTGACTCTTGATGTGCTTGATATATGCCCTCTCTAGTCTGATGTTTTGGCAGTGTAGCAGTGTAGTATACTCTTCGATAGTGGGTACCATGTCCTCCCGGTTAAACGTGAAGCAACTATATCCCGGGTTCCAGAATTGAATCAATGCTTGGAGCAGGGGCTCGTCAGTCTTAACATGAAGTAAGAGGGCAATATCACCATATCGTTGGTTGAACTTCTGCTATCTTTCATTCTTCCAACTGTCCCAAATGTTCCGCAGCTCTTGGACATCGTTCTGTTTCAGGCTGACAGAGGCGTAGCTAACCAGCTCTGACACATAGTTCCCTTGAAGACTGTCTCCCTTCTCTTTCTGAGTCTTCTCGGACCATAGTCTTGCCTCAGCGTTTTCAATCTCTTGTATTACAACACCTTTGTCCATTAATTCATATTATTTTGTGTGTAACAAATGCTTTTTAGGGATCAATAGCCTCTTATTATGATGCAAATGCTAAAAAATAAACACAAAGGCAAAAAAGATAATAAAATAGAAATAATTAATTAATTAATTACGAAACGAAACGAAACGAAAAAACACAAAGACATGGTTAGGGTAAAAATATCCTAGGTTTTGGAATGTGGTTTTGGGGTAGGCTCGAATTCTCCATAGTCTCCCGGTTTAGGTTTTAAAAAATGGTACACAAGTTCTCCTTGTCGTTGCTCCCTTGGGCTTGCCAGACCCTTAGTCCTAAACCCATCACAAGCTTATGTGGACTAAGTTAAACTCGAGAGGACACATTCCCTTATGCCCGCACGGTGAATAAATTCACACGAATGCATCGCTTTTACCCCCACTTAAAATAGGGTTCAGAGCTCAGGTTTAGAGACTTAAGTGAAAAAGAAGCTTTGAAGGCTGAAATCATTAGAAAACGATTAGTACAATTATTTACTCGAAAATATAATCAAAGATAAGCAATAACGATCGAAATGTTACCTTAAAATTCAAACTTACCCTTTTCGTTAAAAAGACAACTGGAAATTACCTTAGCCTGACTCACTTAACTGTCCCTAGTAGAGTCGCCAAGCTGTCGGAACCGTCTTTCGGGTGGGCCCGGAATTGGGCTTCGACTTGGAAAAATGGATTAGGAGTCGCCACCAATCATTTATTTAAAAATAAATAGGTTGACTAGATACCTTATTTCTTACCTAATCTACGTCTTTCCAAAGATGTGTCGGATTCGGGAGTCGGTTATAGTCAAGGAAAGGTTAGCACCCTTGAACTGCCCTTTCGGTACTACGTAATTTCCAGTTGTCTTTAATTAAGAAAGTTGTAATTTTAAATCGAAAGGTAAAATAATGATCTGAGACTTACCACTGATTGTTTTAAACTCTCCTAAAAAATAATCACGAAATGAATAAAGTAAAAAGAACAAGATAAAGGAAATAAGAATGAAAATAAAATAGACAATAAAAAAACCAAATAAGCCAAAATAACAAAAAGTAAAATAAATAAATAAATGAAACAAGGAAACTGAAAGTAACATACACATAAAACAATGCGATGTAAAAAATAAATAATAAAAAGACCAAAATAAAAAATAAATAAATAAAGGAAATAAATATGCATAAAAAATAAAATGTAAAAGAAAAAAAGATAAATAAATAACTAAAATAGAAATAAATAATAAAAAAATGAAAGTATAATAACTAAAGAAAAAAAACAAATAAATATATATATAATAATCAAATAAAATAATAAGTAAAAATATATATATAATAAAAAATGTACATAAGAAAAATATAATAAAAAAATACATGGAAAAAATATATATATAGCTAAATATATAATGAGAAAATAACAATAAAAATATAATATAAATGAATAAGAGACCAAAAATAGAGACATATAGTAAATAAATAGAAAAATATAATTAAATGATAATAATGATAGATATAATATTTAAAAATAATAATAAATATATATATAGTAATAATAAAATGAAAATATGTATATATACAAAATAAGATAAAATAAAAATAATTATAATAAAAATAAATAGAAACAAATAAAATATTAAAAAAAAGTAAAAATAAGTGTAACTGGTTAAATTGGAATGAAAACCAAAGTTGAGGGTCAAATCCGGGAGAAAATTAGTGTTAAAATTGTGGATGAGGGGACTAAAAACAGGGTTAACCCATTAAATCTTGAAAACGCACGGGTCATAGCTTGCGTGGGTCGGATCGTCGAGGCCCGATGGGTTTAATATAAAACCAAAAAAACATTTTAACTCTCATTTCTCTCATTCCTCACACGAAAGCCCCTCCCCCATTCATATTTTCCTCTAGTTTGTTCTTGTGTTCTTGAAGAACACATGAGCGCCGCCGTAAATTTCAGATCCCAGTCTCCGTTGAACGGCACCGACCGTTGTTCATCGGCGACAAAAATAAAAAGCTTTCATTTTTTTTATATATTTTCGCACCCTCATTCCAAAAACGTAATTTGTTTTTGCAAAATAGCCTCTAGGGAGCGTGGATCTGAAAACAAAGTTTCGAAAACTCCCTCTTGGTCATTGGCTAAAAATCACGTTTTTGAGGTTTTTTTTCGAAACAAAACCAAGGAAAGACAACAAGCAAAAGCGATAAACGAACAAACAAGGTAAAAAAATTGCTACCTTCTTATTTCCTTTTCGAAATGCTTTACAAGTGCTCCGAGTGCTTCAGTTTTTTTCTCTAGTGTTTTCGTGGTCTCTCTTGTATATGTTACAAATGTGGATTACACTTATTTAAAGCTTATATTTATGCTATTTTTGGACCTGTTTGAATCCTAATAGGACTATAATATTTGCTTGATGATTGAGCGAGATCCTTGCGCCGGAAGGTTTGACGTTGGGGCGTGTAACCGTGGGGATCGGAGGTGCAGGTGAGGGCGAGCTAGGGTTTTCTCGCGGGCTTGTTGATGTATTGGGCATGTACAAAGTGTAAAAATAAAACCCAAATAAATAAATAAATAAATAAATAATAATAAATAAACATATATATTTATTATATAATATATTATATAATATTAATGTTAATGGTCGAAATTCGGTATCTTCAACCGCAAAGGCGCGCTTCATGATCTTTGCTCTATCAAAAAAAAAGTTAAATTGATAATATTCAGAGAAAATATGTCTGACAGATAATATTTTATTACGGTGATTTTATTTTATTTTTTTTGTAAAATGCCCACAAATTGAGAATAATAAAAAAGCTGATTCGATGGTTGTCCGTTGCTCGCGTCAATCTATTAAAAAGAAATTCAACACCAAAATATTTGAAGGGCGCATGCAAGTAATAAACGAACGAATCTACAAAATAATATACACAAGAAATATAACCATTTAAATGTGAAATGCATGTAACTAACAAAAATGAGTCAACAGAATTATATTGATTTACTAACCGCAGCACCAATGGCGATAAACAGCAACTCAAAGCGTCCATCTCTATCTGTTTTGATATGAGTTACCGACCCAGGATTTTTCAGCTTTAAATTGTGACAATAAGCCGGCAGTTGGGCAAACGATGCTTCTGGCGACCCCCTCAACAATTCCAAGGCATAACATTTGGCTCTCCAAGCTTGAGAATATGATATACTAATCTTGAACCGAGAATTCATGTCAGTCATAATTTCATGTCCCCGATATACCCTGTCATTCAAAAACATTAACTCAGCCAGAAAACCACCCAACACCTTTTTGTTTGCCTGTATATGGTGAGGAAAAACTTGGGTTCTTGAACATGTATGTTTATCAATAAAAGTCCTAACTTGAAACATTTTGCAATCTTTTATCCTCTTTGCAATCATACGCCACGTACAGTTTTTGTCAATCATACACTTTGTTTCGAAACAATCTTTGCTTGATTTGTTAACTTTTAGTTGATAGCCATCTTCCACACATTTCGTATACAAAGCTATCTTCAAGTCTTCCTTTGTATCAAAACAATCATCTTTCATGATACGAATAACTTTTGTGTAACAATCAACTGCTTTCTTTACCAACTCTTCTTCCGGTATCTGAAGTAATTCTGGCATATTCCAGTTATACTCTCGTGGCATTTTCTTTTCTTTGGGGACTTTTTCTTCTTCTTTTTCTTCTTCAGGATTATATGAATTACAGAATGGATGTTTAACATGTTCATTCACAGTCGTAACTTCCTCCTCATTATCATCAACAACATCTTCCTCGGCAACGGTTGTTTCATCATCAAAATTCGGGTATTGACCAATATCAAAATCATTACGCGCAGGGTCTGTTTCTTCTTCTGAAACATCATCAAAATCCGAGTATTGACCAATATCAAAGTCCGGGTATTGACCAAGATCAAATTTCGAATACTGACTAGTACTCATAATTTTTTCTGTTGGCTCATCCTCGTCTAATTGGTCAATACGAAAACCGGAATTTGGTGTTGAAAGTTGATTGGGATTTGGATTAGAGAAAGGTTGTGGGTTTTGAGAAAAACTTAGTTGATTACTACCCGCTACTGACCCAACAATACTACTTCTAGGTTCAACAACATACAATGTAACATCATCACTTGAAACACTAATGTAAGCAATGAATCGTTCAATATCTTCATTGTCGGTTAACAAATAAACTTTACCATTTCTCTGATAAGATAACCTAAATCCACTTAGGGGCTCTAAATTCAATTTCTTTGAAACACGTAACATTAGAGTTTCATAAGTTAACTTTTTTAATGACAGTTTTAGTTGAAGATTCATGGGTAAAGGCATATATTGTAAAACACCATGAACATTCTCCCATGACCCTCCAAAACACAAATCTATCCAAACATGATCAACATTAGATGTTTTCATGGTTGTAAATTAATTTACTAAACAAACGAGCTACGAAACTAAGACCTGTTGCCGGATGGGGAAGGATGTAGGAACGGATATAGGAACGGATGTCGCCAGAGAGAGTGATAGATGGAGATGGAATGAGTTGCGATTTAGGGATTTAGGTTATGAGTTGTTGCTTCTGCATAGATATATACACAAAAAATTTGTGTTGCGAAACTAAAACCTATTGCGAACTTTGAAAATCGCATTGCGATTCTGTATTATCGCGTTGCAAAAGTAAGTATCACGTTGCGATTTTCCTAATTCGCAATGCGAATAAGTAAATCGCAATGTGAATTTGGAATATCGCAAAGCGATACTGACTATCGCAACGAGATAATACAAAATCGCAACGAGATTCTAACTTTCGCAACGAGATTCTGAAAATCGCAATCATCTTCAAAATCCCAATCACAACCGGCTTCACCTTTTGGGACTGTTAACTTAGGTGATTTTTAAATGCAAACGTTGTATTATGTGTATTTTATGTGTGCACTTTTAACATTTTCAGTTAGGCATGTATTAGTAACTTGAGTTTGAACATTGCTATGATCTGTTCACTTGTTATCACTTATTAGACATTCATTTGACTATCGCAATGGGGAAATCGCAACGCGAAAATGGCTATCGCAACGCGAATATGGCTATCGCAATTCGAAATGAAAAATCGCAACTAGAAAATCGCAATGCGAAATGAAAATCGCACTGCGATTTTCTCGTTGCGATTTTCATTTCGCATTGCGATTTTCATTTCGCATTGCGATTTTCATTTCGCATTGCAATTTTCTCATTGCGATAGTCAGTTTCGTGTTGCGATAGTCTGTTTTGCCTTCAACATAATGCAGATTGAAAATCAACAAATCAACTATTACATTTCAATCAATTAAACAAGCACAAATAAGAATTATGTACACACCAATTAAACAAATCAACATTTACAAATCATTTTTTACAAATCAATTAAACAATCAAAAAATAATAATAATTCTTATTTCCTCATCAATTATTGAATCAATGAATCAACTTTTGCACCCGTACATCCATTTCACGCAGCTCACTTAAGGATTAACCTGCAAAAACCAAACATTTGCTCAAACAAGACTTCCTACACATCTAAAACCTATAAACAGCAAATTATTGAATTATAGGTACTTAACCAAACATTTTCAAACCAAAAGGAGTATATATGTTAACAAAACTTGCATTTGACTTACCAATTAACAATGGATACTTTCATAACGCGGATGCAGGTAGGCAGCGTCTAGAATATATCGCTCTAGCCATATAATTCCGAAACCACAAGCCTACTACAGCTCTATCTCTATCGGTGGGAGGTAGAAACTTTGTGCTTCCCATTGTCAAACGCGCCAAGCACATGCATACGAGAGGACCACAATCCCCTCTGGCTCCCGGCGATTGTTGTGGCACAGTCTCGTCTCTGACAACTGTGACATTGAACTTCTTTAGCTTCTTGTGACCAGAATGAGTCCAATAATTAATCTCATCCAAGAATTTAGCCAAATGAGAGCTCCATCACTTGATAATATCTCTCAAATCAGACAGTGATATGTAATTTATCATGCTGTCATATACTATTATCTTCAGGGATGGGAGCTGAAGTTGGACGAGAAGCCAATGACGGCGTTCTAAAACAGGGATAAACACCTGCAATCATAAGTAATAATTCATTTATTTGCGCACTTATTTATGAACACCTTTAAAAAATTTAAAAAATAAACACTAACCTTATCGACCTCCCACCATGCAGGATAAAGTTTAGCTTGTCCATTGCCCAACGAAAATGATTCATCTCGTTGATTCTTCAAGTGAACTGCGTGAAAAGCTGCCGGCATTATTGTATATCGCGAATTTTTTTTATTTTTCCTAAGCTTCCTTATTATTAGAAGACGTGACACCCACGCATCGATATGTTGTTTTACAAAAAAAAAGTCATATATTAGTGAATTACATTAATTTTTAAAAAAAATTAATCAAAATCATATATAAGTCAAATATAAGACTTACATCCCCATCGAAATAGCCACTGTCTTCAACCCCTAATAACACACCCCACCAAGACCGATTAAGCAACAAATACATCTCATCGTTGAGTTTGCTTATGTCAGTGTAACACCCTTGGCTCCGCTCATGTAGATAAAAATCAACTGCGGTCTTAGCCCAAAGGGTATTATCCAGAATTGTTTCCGGTAGTTGTCTCCTTTCCACTTCAGATACCGGAAGGGTATTAGCCGGTAACTTATACAAGAGCCAACTCTCATCCATCATGTCCGGTAACGGTGGGGGTTTCTCAATAATTCGATATATTACCCCATGTGAATCGGGCTCTAGAATGGTGGGAGGGACCTCTTCAACGATGACAGTGGCCTCTTGAACGGTGGGGGGACTCTTAAGGGATGATAGGGGCCTCTTGAACGATTGGAGGGGACTCTTGAGGAATGACAGGTGAGTCGGGCTTCTTCTTGCGGAGTCTTCGCACCATTGGGGTGAACGGAGACGTAATAGCACGTGCACGCCGTCTGATGCGTGAACTCCGTCGTGCAAGGAAAACCCGACGTAAAGCATCCACCTTATCGGGCCGCTAAAAAAATTAATACATAAATCAGTAAATAAACAGACATGATATTAAACAAAGACAAATATGTTTCAAACTTGCATTGTATTCACCCAAGTCATTATTCTATCATAGTTCACAAAATGCATCAGACAACATTCCAGAAGTAAGCACTTATATAAACATTTAAAATGACAACATATATAAACATTCAAGAAGAAGAATAGTTTACTTTCGCAACACGAAACTTACTTTCGCAACGCGAAAATGACTATCGCAACGCGGAAATGACTATCGCAATACGGAAATGGCTATCGCAATGCGAAATGAAAATCGCAACGACAAAATCGCAACGCGAAACACAAATCGCATTGCGATTTTCATTTCACGTTGCGATTTTGTCGTTGCGATTTTCATTTCGCATTGCGATTTTCATTTCGCATTGCGATTTTGTCGTTGCGATTTTCATTTCGCATTGCGATAGCCATTTCCGCGTTGCGATAGTCATTTTCGTGTTGCGAAAGTAAACTATTCTTCTTCTGCAAATTGAAACTTGAATGGATTGCATTACTTCAACCAAAAGACAAAAACAAAATAAAAAACAAATACTAACAAAAACAGTTTAGCAGTATTGGCAGCAACCGAATGAATTTATTAAGCAATCTAAGTGAAATGGTTAATCTAAGTGAAATTACGAGTAAATTTATCATCAAGTTAAATATGAAAAATCTTAAACTTACCTCGTTGCGTAGAGTATGAACCTCATTCTGCAACGATGCTACCATCTCACGTAGAGCGGCTACCTCACCGCGTAAAGTAGACACCTCAACACGCCATGCACCATCGTCTTTACGTAAAGTACCGACCTCCTCACGCAAGGCATTGACCTCATCACGTAACTCTCCTAACTCATCCCGTGGAGGTAGAGGTGGAGAACAGGGAGATAAACGTCGTGGCATCTTTGTCGGTCGCCTATCTTGCGGTGATGGTGGAAAAGAGGCTCAATGATGTGATAGAATAGGTGATGGTTTTCGTTGTGGAGGTGTATAGTCGGGTCGATCAGGTGATGGCTCTGGGTGAGGTGATAGCTCTGGGTGAGGTGATGGCTCCCGAAGTGGAGGCTGCTCATCATCCGTGCCATCAAAAAAACGCTTACTAGCTTGCCACCAATCAGTGGCAAGCTCAGCTTCCGTGGGTGTCAGCCTCTGTAATGGAGTGTTGGCCTCCTAACAATATAAAAGCTCAAACAAAGTTAAACGTGTACTAGTAATAACTTGTTTATAAACATATGGTAGTATTTATGTTAACTTACATTATTTATTGTCGTATACCGTAGTAAATCTTCCCATTGCAAGGTCCGTTTCCTCTTCCAGGAAATAGCCTTGGGAATATCATTTGAAGTTTTTATTGCATATGTCTTCATGGCGGGAAAGGCCTCAAATATCCAAATCTACAAACAATATAATAACAAACATTAGTAATTGTTAAATAATTACTTATAATTTTGGAAACATTATATAAAAATTATTACCTTAAAGGCCCAAATAAAGCCTGTCAAAGTGTATTTGGAACCATCGCCATGCAAACTTTTTCGATCATCCAAGGCAGACGATAACTTATTCCATGTAGCTTTCCATAAATACGAGCCCCATGGAAACAGGTTCCACGCATTTAGGTCTTCTACCAATTTGATTAGATCATTCAGAATAGGTTGTCTGGCCTCTCTGCCTAAAAAGCCGGCATGCAAAAGTATTAGAAGGCATACTCGGACAACATCGACGTCATCCATCCGAGTAAAACCATCTTTCTTATTCAATAATATCGTCAGGTCTTCCACGTGTAGATTCGGCCTCTCCAGCTCAGGAAAAACCCGGGATAACCATGATGGGCGGGTAATGTGTAGTGTACCGACCTACATCATCGTGTCCGAAGCGTAGACCGGTGATTAAGCAAAACTCCTCCGCCCAAAACACGTATACGCCGATGGAAAATCAAACCATATCTCTTCATCACGACGTTGTATAGTATCTGGTAGATCCCTAGTCATGGTTTGAAGAAACAGGTGTGTCAACATCGCATCTCCACCGGGATGTTGTACTTTCAGCCATGGCCCGAAGCAAGTATCCTCAAACATTTTTCTTTGTGCAGGTGAAAGCTTCGACGCAATTGTTTTGGCCAGGCTGACTTTATTTCTTAAGGTCAATTGAGCCGAATAAAAGTTCTACAAAAACAATAAACATACTAAGTTAGATATACCAAAAACTACACTGTGAAGATATACCAAAAACAATAATAAACATAAAGAGTAGTAGTTTATTCTTCAAACTTAAATTTGCAACACTGTGAATTTCTTATTTGTCTTTGTTTTTTGGTTGAAGTAATGCAATTCATTCAAGTTTCAATTTGCAGAAGAAGAATAGTTTCTGAAAATGAAAATCGCAACACGAAAATGAAAATCGCAACGCGAATTTGACTATCGCAACGAGAGAATAAAATCGCGTTGCGATTTTGTCGTTGCGATTTTCATTTCGCGTTGCGATTCTCGGTTGATTTAATAAGCAATCTAAGTGAAATGGTTAATCTATTATTGAAATTACCAGTAAACTTATCATCAATTTCAATATGAAAAACCTAATAATAATGCAAAAATTTCAAAAAGAAAATAATTAAAAAAACTAACCCTCGGTGGTTGATTTGGTTGATTTTCCATTTCTGATTGTGAGGGTGGCTCTGAGAGATGGAGATAGACGGATTTCGCCGGAGATGGGGACGGATTTCGTCGGAGATGGGTGAGAGAGTGAGAGATGGAGATGGGACTGAGTTGTGATTTTAGGTTTTAGGTTATGAGTTGCGATTACGGGATATACTGTGGACGGTTCAGTGTTCCAATATATTAATATTCGTGTTTGGAATTTGAAAATAAAATACGCTTTGCGATACTAATGGCGCTTTGAAAATCGCATTGCGATTATGTATTATCTCGTTGCGAAAGTCAGTATTGAGTTGCGAAATTAAGTATCGAGTTGCGAAAGTCAGTATCGCGTTGCGATTTTGTATTATCGCGTTGCGATAGTCAGTACCGCGTTGCGATAGTCAGTACCGCGTTGCGATTTTCCAAATTCGCATTGCGATTTTCCAAATTCGCATTGCGATTTTCCAAATTCGCATTGCGATTTACTTATTCGCATTGCGAATTGGGAAAATCGCAACGCGAAATTGGAAAATCGCATTGCGATAGTCATAATCACGTTGCGAATCTGAAAATTTATTTGCGATAATGGAGATCGCGTTGCGAATTAACGATCGCATTGCGATTTTGTTGATCATTTTGGCAAATCCGGAAAAAATTAATTAAAATCGTATATTATATGAAATTTTTTATCAATGATGTTATTTTCTCTAAAAAAAAAAAAAAAATCTAGCAACCTATGCAAAAGTAACGAAACAAGACAGGTAAACGTCAGTCGTGTTTATCGTTTGACAATCGCAATAAGAATGGAAGTAAAATTCCATGTTCAGAGGATGAATTTTAACTTTAAAATTTTTAAAAATAAATTTAAATTTATAAAATTTTAAAAAATAAAAATAAATTTTTAATAAAAGAAGACATAAAAAATTAAAAAAAATATATTAATTTTAAAATTTCATGAGAGTGACTGTCTCATCTATCCCTCTTATCCATCCGTGAAGTGTACAATCAGCAGCTAGCAGTGGCTGCGTACAAACAGAAATAAGAGTGAGAAGACTGGTAGTTTTATTATGAAAAGTTAACCACCATGTGGAATTGTGGAATTGGAGAAAGGGTTGGTTTACGGAATGTAAGATTATTAGTGGGAATAAAATATTATCAAGTAATAAGATTACTGGGAATGTTGTATTTTGTATTTTGTTAGTTTAGCAGGAATGTAAGATTACCGTGTTTGGTTAAATGAATAAAAGATTATTGAAATGTATATTTGACCAAATTGTACTTATTATATATTTGTATAATATTACAAATTGTAAAATATTTATATATTTTCTTTAAAAAATTAAATTCATAATATTTATATAATTTTTTTTACAAAATTAAAAATATAAAAAAGGTTTAATGAAAGGGTAAAAAAAATTTTAACCCCTGAACTTCATATAAAATTTTAATTCTAGATTTTTTTTGTAAATCTAAAATAATTTAAGGATAAATTTGTAATTTAACATTCGTAGAATTTTTATTATTCAATGACAGAAGAAGGATGTTTTTGAAAAAAATAAAAACTTAAGGGCATTTTAGTCCAAAACGCCAGTAATGTTACAATACTTAAGGGAATGGAGGTAATGACATTCCCGGTAATATACCCCAAAAAATCTACTATTGCTAATAAAATATTACCGGGAATGAGATTCCCGACAGACCAAACATGGGAATGTACAATCCTTGAACCAAACACTCCCTTGGAGTATGTTTAGTTTATGGAATTTAAAATTATTTTTGGAAATAACATTACTAGAATGTAATATTACTATGAGAATATTGTATTACCTTGTTTGGTTTGTTTAGCAGTAATGTAAGATTACAGTGTTTGGTTGGAGAAATATAAGATTACTTAGATGCATATTTTACCAAATTATCCTTGTGATAAATTTTTTAAAAGTTAAACTTTAATATTAATTTATAAATATTTGAATAAAAATTCATAAAAATATTTTAATCGTTATACTATCTAACTTTTGAGGAAAAATTACATTTAATATATAATTAATATAATTAGTATATTAACTTTATATTTTTAAATAATATTCATAAGTATCATATTTATTTATATAAAATATAATATAATATAAAAAATAATATTATGGTAGTAAAATACTATTTTAAATAATTATATTTTTACAATAATACTATTTTTTCATCCCATAAAATTATAAATATTAAAATATTGAATATTAAAATTATAAAATATTTAAATTCTCAAAATTATTAATATTTTAGTAAATCAAACTCTTTTTATATTATTATTATTATTTTTATAATTTTGAGTAAAGTATATAAAATAAGAATTTAAAAAGATCATTATAAAAAGAGTTCATTAGTCCAATGGTATTCTTGTCTAAAGTGGTGGGAATGTAAGATTAACTAAGAATTTGGAGGTAATGACATTCCTACCATTTTAACTAAAAAATCTACTATTGGAAAAAGAATATTCCTGATAATATAAGATTCCGTGAACCAAACATAAAAATACAAGATCGAAAAAAAAATTCCCCATGATAATATAAGATTTCACTGAGCAAACGCACCCTTTGAGTAATGTGGAATTGTGGATTGGATATGCTAACACACACGATTACACAAATCGGATTCATATCTTAATCTTATCTCATCCATTTTATGGAAACCTGTGTCTTCCCACATTAATTATTTAAACCAAACCCATAAATATCTTTTATTACCTCTTAATTATGGGATTTATGATTATGTAATTTTATTAATCTTTAAATCATTTAGATGGCAAAAATTTCATAATAATGATGTTGAAAAAACGTTTCAAATAATGTTGTGAACGGATTAATTGTTGGAAAAGATGGATGTTACAGTACGAGGGAGAGATGCATTGCACTCTAAGCGTCCACCACCAGGCTAGGTAAATCGCATGATGTTCCATGCTTCTTTTGAAGTGTCGCATGGCTTTTCATGTGTTTTCGGCGTACGCCCCTTCCTCCATAGTAGCCCTGAATGACAGCCTATACTAGTAACGCAAAATAAAATTTACTTGCATGATAACCTATACCTTCAGCTATAACCCATTCCCTATAGCTTTAACATAAAAAAATAAATTCTACTAAATCTGTATGTATAAAGGAGTTCGGGAATGAACTTCGTAAAAAAAAAGAGCATAAGATTGAAAGAAGAGAAAATAACCTTAGTGATCAAAAATGTCTTATAATATACGATTTTAATCATTTTTTTTAGATTTGCCAAAATGACCAACTAAATCGTAATGCGATCGATAATTCGTAACGCGATCTCCGGTATCGCAAATCAGTTTCCAGATTCGCAACGCGATTCTGACTATCGCATTGCGATTTCCCAAATTCGCGTTGCGATTTTCCTAATTCGCAATGCGAATACGTAAATCGCAACGCGATTAAGTAAATCGCAATACGAATTAAGAAAATCGCAATGCGAATACGTAAATCGCAATACGAATCTGACTATCGCAATGCGATTTACATAGTGTCATTCGTATTAACGCGTATTTTTTTTCAAATTCCAAACACGAATTTTTTCTTAATATATCGGAAACTGAACCGTCCACAGTAATCGCAACTCATAACCTCAAACCTAAAATCGCAACTCGAAACCAAAAATCGCAACGCGAAACTATAATCACGTTGCGATTTTTGGTTTCGCGTTGCAATTTTGTCGTTGCGATTTTCATTTCGCGTTGCGATAGTCATTTTTCACGTTGCGATTTTCATTCTCTCGTTGCGATTTTTATTTCAACCAAAAGACAAAACAGTGTTGCAAATTTTAGTTTCAAGAATAAACTACTATTTATGTTTATTGTTTTTGGTATATCTTCACAGTGTAGTTTTTGGTATATCTAACTTGGTATGTTTATTGTTTTTGTAGAAATTTTTTTCGGCTTCATTGACATTAAGGAATAAAGTTAGCCTAGCCACTACAATTGCTTCGAAGCTTTCACCTACACAAAGAAAATTGTTTGAGGAAACATGCTTCGGGCCATGGCTGAGAGTACAGCATCCGGGAGGAGATGCTAATTTGACCCATTTGTGGCTTCAGACCATGACTAGCGATCTACCCCGACAGTATACAACGTGGTGAGGAAGAGATATGGTTTCATTTTCCACCGGCGTATACTTGTTTTGGGCGGAAGGAGTTCTGCTTAATCACTGGTCTACGATTCAGACATGATGATGTATGCCGGTACACTCGTCATATCACCCGCCCATCATGGTTATCCAAGGTTTTTCCTGATGAGTCAATAGAGAAGTCGAACTTACACGTCGACGACCTGAAGAAATTGTTTAATAAGAAAGATGGTTTTACTCGGATGAATGACATCGATGTTGTCCGAGTATGCCTTCTACTACTTTTGTATGCCGGCTTTTTAGGCAGAGAGGCCAGACAACCTATTCCTCGGGAGCTAATATTATTGGTAGAGGACCTAAATGCATGGAATCTGTTTCTGTGGGGTTCGTATATATGGAAAGCTACCTGGACTAAGTTGTCGTCTGCCTTTTGATGACCACAAAAGTTTGCGGGGCGATGGGTCGAAATACACTTTGTCAGGCTTTGTTTGGGCCTTTAAGGTAAGAATTTCTATATAATATTTTCAAAATTATAATTAATTATTTAACAATTACTAATGTTTGTTATTATATTGTTTGTAGATTTGGATATTCGAGGCTTTTCCCAGCATGCGGACATATGCATTAAAAACTTCAAATGATATTCCTAGGGCTATTTCCTAGAAGAGGAAACGGCTGTTGGATTGGGAAGACTTAATACCATATGCGACAATAAATAATGTAAGTTAACACAAATACTATCATATATAAACAAGTTATTAATAGTAGACGTTTAACTTTGTTTGAGTTTTTATATTTTTAGGAGGCCAACACTCCATTAATGAGACTGACACCCAAGGAGGCTGAGCTTGCCACTGATTGGTGGCAAGCTAGTCAGCGTTTTCTTGATGGCACGAATGATGAGCAGTCTCCACTTCCTCCACTTCGAGAGCCCTCACCTCACCCAGAGCCATCACCTGATCGACACGACTATACACCTCTACAACGAGAGCCATCACCTATCCCGTCACATCATCGAGCCTCTTCTCCACCATCACCTCATGATAGGCGACCGGCAAAGATGACACGACTTATATCTCCCTGTTCTCCACCTCCACCTCCACGGGATGAGTCAAGGGAGTTATGTGATGAGGTCAATGCCTTGCGTGAGGAGATCGGTACTCTACGTGATAATGATGGTGCATGGCGTGTGGAGGTGTCTACTTTACGTGGTGAGGTTGCCGCTCTACGTGAGATGGTAGTATCGTTGCAGAATGAGGTTCATACTCTACGCAACGAGGTAAGTTTAAGATTTTCCATATTTAACTTGATGATAAATTTACTCGTAATTTCACTTAGATTAACCATTTCACTTAGATTGCTTAGTAAATTTATTCGGCTGCTGCCAATACTGCTAAACTGTTTATTAACACTGTGAAGTTAGTATTTGTCTTTTGTTTTGTCTTTTGGTTGAAGTATATTTGGTTGCTGCCAATTCTGCTAACTGTGTATTCTTTAACACTGTGAAGTTAGTATTTGTCTTTGTTTTGTCTTTTGGTTGAAAGTAAATTTGTTCGTTTGCTGCCAATTCTGTTAAACTGTGTATTCTTTAATACTCTGAAGTTAGTATTTGTCTTTGTTTTGTCTTTTGGTTGAAGTAATGCAATCCATTCAAGTTTCAATTTGCAGAAGAAGAAGAAATAGTTTATTCTTGAAACTAATTTAGTAACACTGTTTTGTCTTTTGGTTGAAATGAAAATCGCAACGAGAGAATGCAAATCGCAACGCGAAACGAAAATCGCAACGCGAAATGAAAATCGCAATGACAAAATCGCAACGCGAAACCAAAAATCGCAACGCGAAACTATAATCGCGTTGCGATTTTTGGTTTCGCTTTGCGATAGTCATTTTTCACGTTGCGATTTTAAGTTCCAGAAACTATTCTTTTTCTGCAAATTGAAACTTTAATGAATTGCATTACTTCAACCAATAGACAAAGACAAATACTAAGTTGACAGTGTTGCAAGTTTGAAATATATTTGCCTTTGTTATCTGATGCATTTTGTGAACTATGATAGAATAATTACTTGGGTGAATTCAAATGCAAGTTTGAAACATATTTGTCTTTGTTTTCACTGTTTAAATATCATGTCTGTTTATTTACTGATATTTGTATTTAATTATTTAGCGGCCCGATAAGGTGGATGCTTTACGTCGGGTTTTTCTTGCACGACAGAGTTCACGCATCAGACGGCGTGCACATGCTATTAAGTCTCCGTACACCCCAATAGTGCGAAGACACCACAAGAAGAAGCCCGACTCGCCTGTCATCCCTCAAGAGTCCACTCCTATCATTGAAGAGGCCCCTATCATTCCTCGAGAGTCCCCTCCCACTGTTCAAGAGGCCACTGTCATCGTTGAAGAGATCCCTCCCACCATTCAAGAGCCCGATTCACATGGCGTCATATGTAGGATTCTTGAGAAACCCTCTGACGTGCCGGACATGATGGATTCAAGTTGGCTCTCGTATGAGTTACCGGCCAGTACCATACCGGTATCTGAAGTGGAGAGGAGACAACTACCGGACACAATTCTAGATAACACCCTTTGGGCTAAGACCGCAGTTGATTTTTCTTATATTTCAATTTGATTATTTTTTTTAAATTTATGTAAGTTACTAATATATGTCTTTTTTTTGTAAAAACAACATATCGATGCGTGGGTGTCACGTCTTCTAATAATTAGGAAACTTAAGAAAAATAAAAGAAATACACGATATACAATTATGCCGACGTCTTTTAACGCCGTTCACTTGAAGAATCAACAAGATGAATCATTTGTGTTGGGCAATGGACAAGCTAAACTTTATCCTGCATGGTGGGAGGTCGATAAGGTTAGTATTTATTTTAGATTGAGTTTAAAAGTATTCATAAATAAGTGCGCAAATGAATGAATTATTACTTATGATTGCAGGTGTTTATCCCTGTTTTGGAACGTAAACATTGGCTTCTCGTCGAGCTTCAGCTCCCATCCCTTAAGGCAATAGTATATGACAGCATGATAAATTACATATCATTGGCTGATTTAAGAGATATTATTAAGGGATGGAGCTCTCATTTGGCTAAATTCTTGGATGCGATAAATTATTGGACTCGTTCTGGAAACAAGAAGCCAAAGAAGCTCAATATTACAGTTAGCAGAGACGAGACCGCACCACAACAAATGAAAGGAAATAGAGGGGATTGTGGTCCTCTCGTATGCTTGGCGTTGGAGCGTTTGATCACAGGAAGTATAAAGTATCTACCTCCCACCGATAGAGATAGAGTAGCAGTAGGCTTGTGGTTTCGGCATTATATGGCTAGATCGATATATACGAGACGATGCCTACATGCATCCGCGTTATAAAAATTTCCATAAATAATTGGTAAGTTTATAGGCTTGTGGTTTGAAAATGTTTGGTTAAGTACCTAGAATTCAATAATTTGTTGTTTGTAGGTTTTAGATGTGTAGAAAGTGTTGTTTGAGCAAATGTTTGGTTTCTGCAGGTTAATCTCAGAAGTGAGCTGCGTGAAAATGATGTATGGCTGCAAAAGTTGATTCAATAGTAGATGAGGAAATAAGAATTATTGCTTATTTTTTTGATTGTTTAATTGATTTGTAAAAGTTAATTTGTTTAATTGATGTGAACATAATTCTTATTTGTGCTTGTTTAATTGATTGAAATGTAATGGTTGATTTTGTTGATTTCAATCTGCATTATGTTGAAGGCAAAAATGACTATCGCAATGCGAAACGAAAATTACAACGAGAGAATCGCAACGCGAAATGAAAATCGCAACGACAAAATCGCAACGCGAAACTAAAATCGCAACGCGAAACCGCTTTGCGATTCCCTCGTTGCGATTTTTATTTCTCATTGCGATTCTCTCGTTGCAATTTTCATTTCGCATTGCGATTCTTTCGTTGCGATTTTCATTTCGCATTGCGATAGTCATTTCCGCGTTGCGATAGACATTAAGATGATTGCGAACGTCATTTCCGTGTTGCGATAGCCAAATGAATGCCTAATAAGTGATAACAACTGAACAGATCATAACAATTTTCAAACTCAAGTTACTAATACATGCCTAACTGAAAATGTTAAAAGTTCACACATAAAATCCACATAATACAACGTTTGCATTTAAAAATCACCTAAGTTAACAGTCCCAAAAGGTGAAGCCGGTTGTGATTGGAATTTTAAAGATGATTGCGATTTTGATTGCCTTTTGCTTGACACCATATGAGCTTTGGATTTTGATGAGGATCCATATTTTGGTAGAGGAAAAGATGATTGTGATGGCACTGGTGATCCACATGTCAACCTTGTATGACCACTTTCTCTTTCCACCGACTACATGTCGATCTCTTCTTCTCTTCACCCTTAGACAGTATACGATCGTGACTTTTTGGTCGGCCAGGTAGCCTTCTGTCCATGGCTGGTGGCAAAACTGTTTGTAAGTCATCTGGTATGTTCCACTCAGAAGGATGTGGAATAGGGTAGACAATCTCGCCATAAGTCTGTCGATATACTTCTGTAGTGTAGCAATCCATAGCGTATGCGCTTGAATCATCTTGGTTTAGATGAAGAGAAACTTTTATAACATGGCCACACGGATAACCAGATGTTTGCCATTTCATACAACTACACGTCTTTGCATTTAGATCGACAAGCCCATTTAAGTTATTATCCAGTACTTCAAACAAAGTGTTTGAACATGGTTCAACTCTCCATGACGTTGACTTCACAACACGTTTCGTTATCTTTTTTTCTGTCCATGGTGTAAACACGATGTTCCAATGTTCCTGTAAATTTAAATAAATAATACTTAGTAAAATATATGATAAGTTACGAATTTAAAGAAATAATACCTGCATGGTTTCTTTTCTTGTAGTATCACTGTTGAATAGAGGCTTGAAAAAACTCAATTAACATAGTAATGAGTAATTTCTGGGAATGACGACTTAGAGCGTTGATTGATTCTGCACTATTAGACGTCATGAAACCATATCTTGCTCCAAGTTGATGTACTCTTGACCATCTTTCAAACCCGACATCTTCTAGTGTTTGAGCACACTGAGGCAAAACACGTCTTAAACAGTTTATATGCTTATTAAAATCCACTTCCCGATAAGCTTTTACAGCCTTCCAGTATGTCCATTTGTGATTTTTTATACCAGCAGACCTTGATTTTAGATTTCTATACAAATGAACACCACAAAGTCCATGAAAAGCATCTGGGAAACACCTTCTAACAGCGTTGTCAATTGAGTTTGCCCTATCGGATATGATTGTCAGATTGCTAATAGGACCTATGCAATCCCTAAGATGCCCCATAAACCATGTCCATGAATCAGAGGTTTCAGATTTTCCAACCCCGTAAGCTATTGGCAGTACCCCATTGTTAGCATCCATGGCTACTGCTAATAAGTTTACTCCAAGGTATCGACCTTTTAAATGTGCTCCGTCAACTATAATAATTGGGTGCATGCAATTAATAAACGAACGAATCTACAGAATCATACACAAGAAATATAATCATTTAAATGTGAAATGCATGTAACTAACAAAAATGAGTCAACAAAATTATATTGATTTACTAACCGCAGCACCAATGGCGATAAACAACAACTCAAAGCGTCCATCTCTATCTGTTTTGATATAAGTTACCGACCCAGGATTTTTCAGCTTTAAATTGTGACAATAAGCCGGCAGTTGGGCAAACGATGCTTCTGGCGACCCCCTCAATAATTCCAAGGCATAACATTTGGCTCTCCAAGCTTGAGAATATGAGATATTAATCTTGAACGAGCATTCATGTCAGTCATAATTTCATGTCCCCGATATACCCTACCATTCAAAAACAAACTCAGCCAGAAACCACCCAACACCTTTTTGTTTGCCTGTCTATGGTGAGGAAAAACTTGGGTTCTTGAACATGTATGTTTATCAATAAAAGTCCTAACTTGAAACATTTCGCAATCTTTTATCCTCTTTGCAATCATACGCCACATACAGTTTTTGTCAATCATACACCTTGTTTCGAAACGATCTTTGCTTGATTTGTTAACTTTTAGTTGATAGCCATCTTCCACACATTTCGTATACAAAGCTATCTTCAAGTCTTCCTTTGTATCAAACAATCATCTTTCTTGATACGAATAATTTTTGTGTGACAATCAACTGCTATCTTTACCAACTCTTCTTCCGGTATCTGAAGTAATTCTGGCATATTCCAGTTATACTCCCGTGGCATTTCTTCGGGGACTTTCTTTGGGGATTTCTTCTTCTTCTTTTTCTTCTTCAGTGTTATATGAATTACAGAATGGATGTTCAACATGTTCATTTACAGTCGTAACTTCCTCCTCATTATCATCAACAACATCTTCCTCGGCAACGGTGTTTCATCATCAAAATTCGGGTATTGACCAATATCAAAATCATTACACGCAGGGTCTGTTTCTTCTTCTGAAAAATCATCAAAATCCGAGTATTGAACAAGATCAAAGTCCGGGTATTGACCAAGATCAAATTTCGAATACTGACTAGTACTCACAAATTTTTTTGTTGGCTCATCATCGTCTAACTGGTCAATACGAAAATCGGAATTTGGTGCTGAAAGTTGATTGGGATTTGGATTAGGGAAAGGTTGTGGGTTTTGAGATTGTGTTTGGTATTGGAAATGGTGAAACAATATTTGCTTGGTGATGAAATTGTGGTGGAACCATTAAATTTTGAGCACCATAAACTGGGGTTGAAAAACTTAGTTGATTACTACCCGCTTCTGACCCAACTTCACTACTTCTAGGTTCAACAACATACAATGTAACATCATCACTTGAAACACTAATGTAAGCAATGAATCGTTCAACATCTTCATTGTCGGTTAACAAATAAACTTTACCATTTTTCTGATAAGATAGCCTAAATCCACTTAGGGGCTTTAAATTCAATTTATTTGCAACACATAACATTAGAGTTTCATAAGTTAACTTTTTTAATGACAGTTTTAGTTGAAGATTCATGGGTAAAGGCATATATTGTAAAACACCATGAACATTCTCCCATGACCCTCCAAAACACAAATCTATCCAAACATGATCAACATTAGATGATTTCATTATTGTAAATTAATTTACTAAACAAACGAGCTGCGAAACTAAAACCTGTTGCCGGATGGGGAAGGATGTCGTTGGATATAGGAATGGATGTCGCCGGAGAGAGTGATAGATGGAGATGGAATGAGTTACGATTTAGGGATTTAGGTTATGAGTTGATGCTGCTGCGTATTTATATACCCAAAACATTTGTGTTGCGAAATTAAAACCTGTTGCGAATTCAGAAATCGAGTTGCGAATTTGAAATTCAGTATTGCGATTTACTAAATCGCAATGCGATTACATAAATCGAAGTGCGAATTAGGAAAATCGCAATGCGATTACGTAAATCGAAGTGCGAATTAGGAAAATCGCAATGCGATTACGTAAATCGCAATGCGAATTAGGAAAATCGCAATGCGATTACGTAAATCGCAATGCGAATTAGGAAAATCGCAATGCGATTACGTAAATCGCAATGCGAATACGTAATCGCAATGCGATTACGTAAATCGCAATGCGAATACGTAATCGCAATGCGATTACGTAAATCGCAATGCGAATACGTAATCGCAATGCGATTTACGTAATCGCATTGCGATTTTCCTAATTCGCATTGCAATTTACGTAATCGCATTGCGATTTTCCTAATTCGCATTGCGATTTACGTAATCGCATTGCGATTTACGTATTCGCATTGCGAATTACGTATTCGCATTGCGAATTAGGAAAATCGCAACGTGAATTTGGGAAATCGCAATGTGATAGTCAGAATCGCGTTGCGAATCTGGAAACTGATTTGCGATACCGGAGATCGCGTTGCGAATTATCGATCGCATTGCGATTTAGTTGGTCATTTTGGCAAATCCAAAAAAAGTTGGTTAAAATCGTATATTATAAGGCATTTTTTGTCACTGAGGTTATTTTCTCTTGAAAGAAAGAGCAATTGATAGAGGGGACATTTCCAAAGAAAATTGACAGAGGAGGGCATATTAAAGAATTTGGTGCAAATTTTCTTTCGTTATTTTAAGTTGAGTAAATTTATTTATATATATATTTTTAAATCAAGTTATTGAAAGAAACGGTCAAGTAGTGTCAATTAAGTGTGAATAAATTTTATTTGAAGTGTTTTACGATTTATTGTTATGTTAATATAATTCATAGTTGTATTTTATGATTTATTGTTATTTTATGTTAATATTATTGTTTTTATAATATTTTTATATTGTGTAATATCAGTTTACGATTTATTGTTATCCTATTATTATTTATTGTTATGTTAATATAATATTTATAATATTATGAGTTGTTTGAGTTGTATTTTACGAGTTATTGTTATGTTATGTACTTGTATTTTTTATTCTAAATACAAAATTTTAATTCGTAAAGAAAATGAGCAATAATTTTTCATGATTATCCATTATAATGGACATATTATGGAAAATGATGTCAAATTTGATCTTCAGTCTAAAATACATATAAATATAATGTTCAAAAGGGACAACACATTTGAAGAAATGAAGCAGAGAATAAAAAGAAAAAAATCGAGCAATAGTTTATGGTATGTCGCTATCTAGTTAGATATGCTGCAATATCACTTTAAGAAGATGATATTATTGGAACCATGATTAGATTACACGAGTTAACAAATATTGCAGATATTGAATTAGTTGTTGAGGTGTGTAAGATATATAATGTTCTTGGGTCATCAAGAAATGTGGCTGAAAATTCATCTCAAATGACTTTCGGAAGTGAGTTTGAGGATCCAACATACGGGTCGATAAACAATTTTATTGTGTTGTCGAAAAGTGGAAATGAAGAAAACGAGACATCCACAACAACATAAGGTCGAGAAATATACATCATTCAGAATTGATTGTTGATGTTGATGCTGAAAATCGATGGGGAGAAATACATGATAATTCCAACGAAGATAAAGAAACTGAAGAACTCATTTTGGTCGATGATGACAATTTATGCTGAAGTGGTGCACCTAATTTGGCCATTGATGAAGTTCCAACACCGTCTCAACCTACCCCTCACATGTATGAGATAGATTATGATGTGATGAGGGCACCTTAATTACTAAACATGTCACATTTAACTCCATACCACATGGCTGGATCATTCAAAAATTTGAGTGAATTTTCAGTTGGGATGCAATTTAAAAGAAAAAATGAAGCTATGTTGGCGATTAAAGAGTGTATAATTAAAGGTCATGTTGATGTCCATGTTGCAGAGTCCAAACAGAAAACATTATATGCGGAGTGTTTTAAATGTAGCCTAGAGTGCATTTGGAAGATCAAAGTGTCAAAAAAGCAGAGGCACGATGTTTGGGTTATCAGAAGGTACAATGATCCTCACACATATTTGCGAAACTCTATCGAACAAGACTACCAGCTATTGGACTCCGATGTAATATGTCAATACGTGAAGGTGTTGGTTGAAAAAAAATCCAAGGATCCCTTGTTCAGTGCTAGTTACATCTATTTGAAGCGAGTTTGGATACCATATAAAATACGATAATGTTTTGAATGTGAAAGAGAATGTAATGAAACTGATGTATGGAGATTGGGATACATCATACAATGAGCTACCATATTTGTTACAAGCAATGAAATGATTCATCATAGGAACTATAGTAAAGTCTCAAGCCGTGTCTGCATACGACGAAAAAGGTCAACTTGTTCTAGGGAAGAAAATATTTCATAGACTCTTTTGGGCATTCAAGTCATGCATAGAAAAATTTTCATTTTGCAAAAGTATGATCCAAGTAGATGATATGTGGTTATATGATTAATATAAGAATATATTGTTGATAATTGTTGCACTATTGTTGAAGAAAATACATCAGAGGCTTGAGATTTCTTTTTAACCAATCTACGTTAATATGTCATTCGAAAAGATGAGGTTTGCTTGATATTTGATCGAGGAACATATATTTTGGAGGCAATTGAACGATTAAAAAGTCGTTGGATACCTCCGCATACATATCCCACATTTTGTATCCAACATATTGGTAAGACTAGTATCAATCAATTTTATAACACGCACATTCTTAGCTAGATATTAAGCATGGTTTTCCCTAGAAGACTTACAATAACTGTTTGCTTCAAATTCTAGTTGAACAAGATGTGCACTCGACTGGAGAATTGAATAATGGAGAACGAGCCACTCCGATCGACCACAATATCCCATTCCTGGATTTCCACTTCATTCTCGCTAAAATTCAATGATCGCACCCCGGTCCCCCTTTAATGATTCTTTAAGGGTTTCAGAGCAAAATTTTGTTGTCTTCGTTATATCCCCATCTTCCTAAGAATGAGTTTTATGGCCATTAACATCTTCATCCATAAGAGAAGTAGGCCCCAAGGAACCATTCTCTACACTGCTACATCTTTTTTTTTGCCTCAAGGTAATCCGTTAAAGGTATCGGAGAGCCCGATCGCTCTAAAAGAGAAGCCATCGAGATTATAGCCGTCGCAGTCTCTGGTTGCATGGTAACATTTATGCATGCAAAAGTCAAACACAGCAAAGCGAGCAAAAGTCAAACCCTAGATTTTGATGTCAACTGAAACTTTTAACCATTTACTCTATATATTATTTACTATAAATAAAAATTAATTTAAGACATAAAGCAAAAAAAAATAATGCACTTCAAGAGCTAAACGGTTTTTGACCCAATAGGGCAATTTGAGAAAATAGGACAATTAGAAGTTTATTTTGGGATCTATGATATTTTCTATAATATTCATGAAACTGATCACGTTGAGGTGATGAGTTCCAATAAAATATATTTTTTTATTAAAATTTATCACATTGAGGTAAAAAAAATTGAATGAAAAATATTTTTATTAAAACTCATCACATTCGTATATTGTAGAAAATGAAGTAGATCTCAAAATAAGTGTCTTTGTCCTATTTTGTAAAAGTTTTTGGGCTGCCCTGTTGGGCGAAAAAGAAATAACCAGAGCTAAACTGTAAATTGGATCTTAATACTATAATAAAGCATTTTTATTTTAAAATATTTAAATAAAAAAATTAAAAATTAAAAATCAACACAAAATTCATGAATTTACTCGCTTCACCTTAATACCCAATCACCAGACGACGCGCAATCTTAGATATTAGAAACTGGGGCCCAGAATTAATTCGCTGCCGCAGAATATCTGCTTATCCTTTTCTTTTTTTTTTATATCTCAGTCAGTCAGACATGTTGAATGTTAACTTTTTTTTTTTTCTCATTTTCGGTTGAATTTGGGGTTTGCCTTTAAGGAGCAACGAAGAAAGAGAGCGGGAACGTGCACATCTTTCTTTGCTCTCATTATTCTTCAGATCTGCGAATTTTAATAAAGATCCTCCAAAAGCTTCATTTTCTTCAGAACTGGAAACCGCTGCAGGTTACGTTTCAAATCTGTTTCTAGACGGTTACGTCGTTGAATTTTCGATTCTTTTTTTCGCTTTTATGCTCTGCTTTTTTATAGGATTGTTTCTGGCTTTTAAGTTGTAACATTGAATCAGAGATACTTTTCTCTAGTTGCTTCTCTTTTCTCTTTCTGGTAAGAAATTATCTGGCGTTGATGTTGAGCAGAAATCATTTTTATTAATTTTTTATTACCTTTTGATTTTGTATTTTTCTCATTTTCTTTTGTAGATTCAAGTGTTAGTAGTTTGTAGATCTGTGTTTTATAAGCTATATAGATTAAATTGACTCCAAACGTTTTTCTTAAAAAAGAAATAAAAAAATCGACTGTGGAATCGCTGAGCTAGGGGACTCTGCTAGGAAATCGTCTTGATTGTTTTTCCAAACAGACTAAAAGAGTCAATTAGGAGAATGCTTTATTTTTCTTTTAAAAAATTTGGCAGTTTTCTTTTGGATTGTTGAGAGTTTTACGTTGAACTGTTTTCTTATTATTATATTTGACGATACTTTGCTGCGTCAAGGTGTGGCGTCAATTTTGTTTTTGTTGCATATTTTTTACAAGTGTTTGGTTAGTTAAGCTAGATGATGTTTGAAAAGAGGAAAATTAAAAAGAAAAAGAAATGCCAACTCTATGATATTTCCATGGTCACTGTTTATTACTCATGTTTACTTCTAACTCACAGTGATGGCTCCACCAATTGAGCCTCCAGCCAAATCCTCCGGCTCTCAAAATTCTTCACATCCTCCTTTGAATGAAAGGATCCTTTCTTCAATGACCAGGAGGTCCGTCGCTGCTCACCCATGGCATGATCTTGAGATTGGTATGCAATGTCAACTTTAGCTGTGTATAGTTTTGGGTTTTCTAATTGCCCTTTTAGTAAATCTAATTATATTCTACCTTTTCATATAGGACCTGGAGCACCTACGGTTTTTAACTGCGTAAGTACACTAACTTTATATTTTGAATAGCATATCTGGGATGGGATGAGATGCTTTGGATATTCCTACAAAAATGTACACCGTTTTATTTTCCCTAGCATATTTCTTATAAAGCATTTGGCCTTTTAGATATTTTGACACGGCCATGTGACTTAATTGATCATGCTTGGGATTTCTTTGAGAAATGGATTGAAGAATCAACTTTTGTGCAATTCCTTTAATATTGAAAGATATAGGCAAAGCATTTAAGTGTTCTTATTCTGTTATTGTTATATTGAAGACGTGGCTAATGTTTTCAGGTGGTTGAAATTGGGAAAGGGAGCAAGGTGAAATATGAACTTGACAAGAAAACCGGCTTGATCAAGGTAATTACCAATCGCTAGCTACTACTTACAGAAGTTGCATTAATTGGTTGCTGATGAAAGGTGCATAAATTTGTAGGTTGATCGTATTCTTTATTCATCAGTTGTGTATCCTCACAACTATGGCTTCATTCCTCGCACTCTCTGTGAAGATGCAGATCCCCTGGATGTCCTGATCATAATGCAGGTATGCCGTTTGATTCTCATTTTCATTTTGAAAGTATCATAGTTTAATGCATGTTTGCATGACATGTTTCATGCTCTTAAACTGTCTTATGCCCCTTTGATTTTTGCAGTGCATTTTGAGATTGGCTTGGTCCTATTTTATTTTTCCCTAAAATGTTGTGCATATTCAAAGGGTCTGAACTTTTTGCTGCAATACACCAATGAATTGCAGGAACCCGTTCTCCCGGGTGCTTTCTTCGGGCTAAAGCTATAGGTCTGATGCCTATGATTGACCAGGTATGCATTAGCCACTGATTAAAAATTTAAAACACTTGTACAATGTTTAAGACCAGATGAGAAAAATAGAACTTTTTGCTGCAATACACCAATGAATTGCAGGAACCCGTTCTCCCGGGTGCTTTCTTCGGGCTAAAGCTATAGGTCTGATGCCTATGATTGACCAGGTATGCATTAGCCACTGATTAAAAATTTAAAACACTTGTACAATGTTTAAGACCAGATGAGAAAAATAAAATCTGAACTCATACCATGAATGTAGGGTGAGAAAGATGACAAGATTATTGCCGTTTGTGCTGATGATCCTGAGTACCGTCACTACAATGATATCAAGGAACTTCCCTCACCGTTTGGCTGAGATTCGCCGCTTCTTTGAAGACTGTAAGTTTAATCCTTCTTTGAAGACTGCAAGTTTAATCCATGTGAAACTGTTGGTTGCATTTCTAACTTGTGTTTTCTGTTATAAATAATTTTCAGACAAAAAGAACGAGAACAAGGAAGTCGCTGTTAATGACTTTCTGCCCGCCTCAACTGCATACGAGGTGATCAAGCATTCCATGTAAGTGATAGTTTTATATATTTGATTCGATTGAATAGGCTTTAAGTAATTGATTCAATCCTGTAGTTTCTGGATTTTAATTGCATATCAACATTCTGGTTTATAGGGATTTATACGCGGACTACATAGTGGAGAGCTTAAGGCGGTAGTTGTTACATGTCTCTGCCATTATATATCTTTATGAATATGTTTCTGCTATAACTACATAGCGCACTGCAGACTGCATTCACCGCCCAAGTAATCGCGTGGTTATCCCTTAAAATACATTCTCTAGATGGAAAAATATATTTTGATGTTATGACAATTATGCACTGATGATGGCGATGATTTTGGATAATTCTCATTGTTATCATTATGATGGACTATATTATACATACAATAACAAATTTTGATCTTCAATATTCTCTCTTAGATATACAAATTCCAATAGACCTTACCAACCATCTACCCAGCCCACCCAGAGCCACCGCTCGGTTTCTCACTGCCTTCATGCAGCTGGAGCCATCATATAGCTCCCATGAATTGCTGTTTACATCTTCTCGAAACAAAACCAAACCACCAAGCCCACAACCCAAACCAAGATCGCGACTCATAACCGAAAACCAACAACAACAAAGAACAAAGGTCATGACAAAAGATTTCGCTAAAGAGAGAAGAAAATGGACTCTACCTATTTTAATTAGGTCGGATTTTGATAATCGTTGCCTCCGACAGACATCTCAATCCAGAGGTGGATACTATCATCCAACGATCTAGAAATATTTTTTAATATATATATATATATATAATATTAATTATACAAATTTTATATGGTATAAATACACATTAAATGTTAAGATGAATATAATTAATAAAATAAATCATCAATTAAAGAAAATTCAAATTTTAGAATGGAAACTTGATCATCCTAATATGTAAAATATACCTCATTTGAAATTAATTGAACAAATAATAACTTTAATATGATGAAAACTCACACTTGAATTTATAATTTTTGAGTTCATTTTAAAAAAGTTTGATTAGATAAAACAAGACAAGATGAAAAAAAAATTACGATGACAATTTTAATTCATTGAAGAATTTATTTAATTTTAATTAATTTTAATTTTAATTATTTTTAATATATTAGGTCAATAAATTAATAAATATAATAAATCAATAACATAAATAATTAAAATATAATGTTTTTAAATTTGATGATCAAAATAATATGAAGACAAAATAAATCGACCTCCGCATAGTTTATCCAATTAAATAGTACTATTTTAATTGTGACATCTCGCCTCACATCTAACCGACACATACTAGGCCACGTCACCGATCCGCATGAGCCTGAAGCAACCAATAAATTTTTACCCCACGTCTCTATATAAACAATCCCCTCTCCCCTAATCTCAATCCGCCGATTCCCCTCAATTCGCTCTTTCTCAACACTCACGAACTTTGTCATCGTCTCTTAAATACCTGTATTCTTTCCCCCAAAACATGGCACCGAAAGCCGAGAAGAAGCCTGCAGAGAAGAAGCCAGTAGCGGAGAAATCTCCGGCGTCGGCAGAGAAGAGGCCGAAGGCTGAGAAAAAGATCTCGAAGGACAGCGGGGAAAAGAAGAAGAAGAAGATCAAGAAGAGCACCGAGACTTACAAGATCTACATCTTCAAGGTTTTGAAACAAGTTCATCCGGACATCGGGATCTCGAGCAAAGCCATGGGGATTATGAACAGTTTCATCAACGATATCTTTGAGAAACTGGCGCAGGAGGCTTCGAGATTGGCTAGGTATAACAAAAAGCCGACGATTACGTCGAGGGAGATCCAGACGGCGGTTAGATTGGTTTTGCCTGGTGAATTGGCTAAACACGCGGTCTCTGAAGGTACCAAAGCGGTTACCAAATTTACCAGTTCTTAGGTCTATTCTTGTTCTTTCGTTTTCCTCTTAATTTGATATTGCGACTAGATTAGTATATTCGATTGGATTTTAGGTATTTTTTAATTTTTTAGATGCAACAGATAGATTGATAAATGGAAGTGGTTACTGTTTATGAATATAATTACGCTTGCTGGGTATCGAATGAGAAACAACGAGTTATGGCTTAGATGAATTATAAGTCGAACTGGATCAGGTTAAATAGTATTATCAGATTTGGGTTTTGGGATGAAGTCTTTATTTTCTTTTTTCAAAATAGGACCGAGGAAAATTAATTGAAACCCTAATTTCCCAGTATCTAAATATAAATTATACTTAAGTGATTTTAACATATTTATACATGGAATATAAATAATATATTTCAAATAATTAATTCAATATTTTATTTTGTAAATCTGCAACTTTACTCCCAAGTGGTAGGTTACAACTTAAAAAGAAAATTTGATAGGTAGGGATTCATGTAAAAATTAACATTAATCTATGAGAAACGTACGGTAAGATGTGGATATATAAGTGTTAGGATAATAAATCATGGTTTATTAACAACTGAATTAGTTTAAGTTATAAGTAATTTTGAATTAGTTTAAGTTATAAGTAATTTGATATTATTTAAATAAGAATTTAGGTTTGTGTCAGGTGTGCAAAAAATTTGGATGATATGAAAATTTGGTTTTTTTTGTCATTTTATCGTCATCCTTATTACTCACCTGATGAATTTTCTTAGTGATATTTTTTTTTGAAGTTGTTGAATTCTTTCATCTGAAATAAATATTTAAATTTATATAGAGATAGAGAGTTATTCGATGTTATCTTGTTGAGGTTGTATATTTAATTTTTTATTATGATATATATATATATATATATATGAAAGAATGAGAATTGAGTTATAATTCAACCCGTCTTCAAAAGAAATACCTTAAACTTTATTTTCTATCCAAACTCAAAATTCTAAAAATTAATGTTATAGATCTTATCTTAAAAAATATTTTTAATTACGAGATCTTAAAAGTTATAGTCCCCAAGTAGTTGTTTAGTTTAATTTTTTCTTATATGACTTAAATTGTTATAAAAGATAAAATCCCTCTATAACATGTTTCTTTTGAGTTAGACCCTTTATAATTATATTATGACATTTTTTTTCATGCCCTTATCTTTAAATACATTTGTCAAATGAGTACCTCCAAACTAATTATGCTTTAACATTTCTTCCTGAGCTCATTTAGAGTTCATTTTTCCTTTAAATATTTGCGACTAATTTAACTCTATAGGAAGCAATATTCAAATCATAAGAATAAGTAATTTTTAGAGAAAAATAGATTTTAAGTGCCTTAACTCTTGAATTAACATATTCATAAGATATTCTTTTATATTTCCTTGACCCTATTATTTTATAGACATCAAAGAAGTTAGAAGTCATATCATTTCAATCTTATTATTTTTGGAAAAATATCTCTCAATTTCGTTAAGAAAACCATTTGCTTAAGAAATCTTTTTAGATTATGTGTCCCTAAAGACTTCTAAAAAGATGTGTTTCACGATTATTAAACTCATGCAATTCGAATAAATTTCACATCTTAAAATTCCTTCTACTGTTAAGGATGTTACCACGTGAGGTGCAAGTTATTCTTTCTTTAGTACACAGCCAATGTTCATACAACCAAAATCTTATGCAAGTGCATTTTTCATTCTTGAAGATTTGTTTTTTAAACATGAATATAAAATGTATATTAACAAATATCGTACTAAAAATAAATAAATAAATAAATTAACCGAATATAAAACAAAACAAAAACATAAAACAAGCTCACATTAATATTCACAAGTAAATAAATAAATTCAAAAATAATTATAAATTCTCGTATGAAAATATCAAATACTGCATCAATACAAATTCTTTAGACAATAATATTAATAGTAAATGATGCAAAAACGTATATTTGACATACGCCATGCATATTGATTTTTAGACAAAATTACTATGTTTTTTCCCTTCATATTTTGGCTTTTTTATTTCTTTCATTTTGGCCTAATTTGTGACCAAATTGCCACCACTTAGACAAAAGGCACTCTACAAGATGTAACAATAAAATGGTGATAATCTAAGAAATAATTTGAAACAAGTGTTACTGTTTTAAAATAATATATAATTTAAAAGACAAATAATTGTCTCTTAATATTATTTATAAAGTTAAAAAGATACCGTCAACATACAAAATACAGCAAACATAACTTAAAAATACAGGAGTACAATTCTAATAGCAAAGATGATGACATAAATTTTCTATTATTATGTAATATTTTATTTTAAGTAAACTAAATTATTAGCTATTGAAATTTAGGTGTTGTCTTATTTTGATATTGAACTATAAAAGTCTTAAATTTTTCACTAAACTTTTTAATTAGTTTTTTTTCCCATTGGATCATTAAATTAGTAACGGCAAAATATCATGATTGTTATCTTCCTTGTTTTCTATAAAAGAAAATTTCAACTCCTTCAACTACTATTGCAAGTCAATAATTGATCATTTTCAATCATTGTCTTCAACAATATTAGTATCAAAATAATCTCATTTCTTTCATCTTTTTCTCATTGATTTTCCATAAAATTCACTCAAAATCGATGAAAATTCATCTAAATTTTCAACCATTAATACTTTGATCTTCTTTATCGATTGTTTGATTAGATAGTTTCGAGATATGTCTTTAGTCATCTTGAAAGAATGCTTCTCACTATCTGAATTTTCAAATGAATACATCAATCCCTTAAATTTGAGAAAGCCTACAAACTTCTAAAATGATAAATTTTTAAGTTTAATTATGCGAGTTTTAAAGAAGTTTTGAAAAAATCTTAATTGATAAAGTTGTAAATGGTAATGAGACAAATTTGTTGATGTGAAAGACATCGAAGAAAGGTAGCATCTTAATTGTGTGATCTTTTCTATATTTATCACACTTCACTTATTTTTGTCATTGATGAATTTCTAACAAATAGTATCATGAGCCAAGGTTTGAGTTATAAAGTTTTAGTGGAATTTGTTGTTGTGAATTTTGTTAACTATTTTGAACATATGCAAGAGGAATTTTGCTACAACAAAATTTCAATTGAGGGGGAATAATTCTCAATCAATCTAGAATTACTTCAATAGATATTACATAAGAATTGAAGTTGTTGAAGACTTAAATACAATGCTTCAACAAATTTTTTACCTACATAAGAATGTAACTTATTGAAGATTCATTGATTAATTTGCTTGATTTGGGGACTAAATTGTAAGTTTCAAAAGTTTGCAGCTCAGTTTCAAACATGAAGGAAGTTCAGGGACTTAATCTTAAATTATCATATTTTTCTGGTAAGAGGAAAAATAAATAAAATCAAAGGTGTGTCTAAGGGGTTTTGATCTCTTGTCCCAAACATGGACAACCATTACCCTACCATTAAGCTAAGGTATTATATGTGATTGTTTTATTAAATATATATTTTATAAGTTAAGGTCCGAGTTATAATACCAAAAACCCCAAATCCCCAAATCAAACCCCCCAAATTCCTAAGTGTCGTCACCCTTCCACCACCGATTCCTTACCGTTCGGCCACCTTTAGAGCGTGTTGTCACTCCCATAGTGACCGCTACTTGCTTCGACCAAAACTCCTCCAATCTCTCTCCAGAATTCGTCGTCGTTCGCAGTGGGGGAGCTCACCAAGGAACTGTCGAAAAACCCACCCCGTCGCTAGGTTTTTCCTTAATTTTTTTCGTTAAAGGCATTGGTTCACCTCATTGTCGCCACCCCTGAACTCTCCACCTCTGTGTGCTTAAAGCCCAACTGGTGGGTCACGTCGACGTCAACAATTTCGTCCGTCCGTCGTCGGGGTAAGCGTTTTGGCCTTTTACTTTTGGTTCCGATGATTTTAACTTGTTTTGAGTCTTTATATGGCTTGGTATTGATGTTTTGGTGATCTCAGAGTGCTCGGCTATCGCTCCCGACCCTGTCACCTCCGTCACGCACCGTCGTATGCGCGTGGGGCTCATTCATGACCTTAGAACATCTTAGAACCAGTTTGAGTTAACTCGAACCGGTTTGAGTCAACTCGGACCGATATGAGTTAACCCAAAACGGCATGAGTCTACTTAAATCGGCCTGAGTCAATCCGAGTCGATCTGATCCGTTGACTTTGACCTACCTGTTGTCCTGACCTATTGACTTTGACTTTGACTAGTTTGACCGTTGGCTTTGAATGAAAAGTTAAATTTTTTGAAGAGTAATCTTTTATGTTTTTCGACGTCCTGTGTTTGAATCCAAAGTCTGTTTTTCCAATTTCGAACCCGAAAGCCTCTGAATTGACCCATTAAACTTGAATATGCATATGTAATTTAAGTATTTATTATTTATTTAAGTGATTTAATTAAGTGCAACTAATTTGAGGGTTAATGACTAAATTATTATGTCGTTTATTTAAGGTACCCGTGATTCTCTCGACCGTTCGTCTGCTCTGCCCGATTCCTACTGACCCACTCATTTGCGAGAGACCGTGATTACTCGTATAGTTCTACAACCCTGTTAAATACTCAATTTAGTGTACTACTCCGATAATAATTTTGTTATGATATGACTTAGGTTCTTGTACATTTGAAGAGCGTAGTGAAGCTGGTGCTCGATAAATCTACCATGCCTATTCTTTTTGCGAGGTGTGTTCCTTGTGTTCCATATTACTGTTTTAAATATCTGTTTGAAATAACATGTGTACATAATTATTTTATCTGATTTGAAATCAATTGTTTGCTTTGATTTGACTCTCGTATGATTTATCTAATTTAAGTATGATTCCTAACTTACTGTATTTTAAATCATGCTTGATTGACACATATTTTTTAGTTACTGTTTTTATTGATAAATAAATATATGTATGAACTCTGATTTCCTGCTACCACTGGTTATTGCTTGAAAAATGTTTTTCTTTGGGGGTTCTCTGGGATCTGGTATGAAGTCTCTGCAGGTTCAGATTCGATCAAGCTGGTAACTCCTTATATAGTTTCAACATCGATCAAGTTGGTAATTCCTTATGGACCTAAGGCGACCATTGGGTAGGATCCTGGGTCCAATAGGCCTAGTGGTAAGACCTTATGAACTTTAAGATACTCGTTTAGGGTGACTCTTCTGCTATATGCATTGGGTAAGTCCTTATGGGACTAAGGGCACACCTCTTATGTGGGCACTTATGCTTTAGTTAGGATAAGACCTTATGGACCCTAATTGTTCCCTTAGGTTGACACCTACACCCTTTGCGCTAAGAGTAGAGGGAGGGTTCTTCCGCTTTCTTATCTTGCTGCCTTAAACCCTTACTGTTTCATCTTGTCTTTTTAGCTTGGACCGCTAACCAGCTCTCTCTGCATTCTTCGACTTCTCTCCATGCTTGTTTTCGATCCCATATTGTCTGGTTCAAATATCCGAGCATTCCGGTGTAACCATAAGATTCATAAGACGACACCGAATAGTAAATCCCAGTTTTTCGCATCTTTTACAAAGCATGCTGGATCATCTAATTCGTTCTTATCCAATCCTTTATGTTCGTATCTATAAACTCTGGTATTTTGTCGGTTTTAATCAGACTTATCCACATTGTGGAAGCCTTTGGACGTTTTCTAAACACTTGAGCTGTTGTTTCAAGCGCAACATCGTATGCTTCACAATTTGCGTGGGTTGTCATATGTCTTCTAACCATTTCGCTATTTGTGAGGATTTTCTCGCCCGCAACAAGTCAAAGAAAGATTTTGACCCTCTGCAGTCTGCAATACTTTACTAACACCTCCCAACTTTTATCTGAACTTACATTGGATCTTTGGTTTGTGACTTCGATCCTACGAGCATATGTCGTTTTGACTGAAAAATCCTATCGGCTCACCATTTCCAGCCAGGTGTGTCCGAGTTTGTGGATTGAAAGGAGGCATTGTGGCTGCATCTTTTAGCAGAATCCATTCCAGTAGTAAGTCTTGAATAATATTCCATTTTTACTCACCCCATTCATCCGCCATTGATGCCACAGAAGCTGAAGGTAAGTGTTGAACATTGGAATGGTCTATCAATTCACCATGCGGCGGAACCACATTTCCCAACCATGAGTCTCTTCATAAGTCTACATTTGATCCATCACCAATATTCCACGCCAATCCATTTCGAGCGTCATCCCAAATGAGGTTGATTCCTTGTCAAAGTCGTGAACAATTGCGTCGAACAAGGGAGTCCGGGATACCATCGGGCCATTTATCCGTGAGCAATGGCAGGTTCCTTTTGGTAACAAGGTTGACTGCATAGAATAATACGTACTGCTCTAAAGAACAACCTTTGCAAGCATAATTCAACCAGCTAGGGATAAGCTTCAAGCTTTCAACTTGGTGAGTCTATCCATTACTTTCTGAACTAGATACTAGTATGAAGCTGTGGTGACACTGTTGTGGAGTAGTGGGACTCCCAAATATTTCCCTAAGTAGAGTACTTCCTTGGAGCCGAATGAGGAGCTAATAATCTAGAGTAGGTTGTTTTCAACGGTTTTTAGAGAAAAAAAATACTAGTTATTCTTTCTATACTTACCTTGTGTCCAGAAACTCGGCAAATTCTATCGATATTCTTCTAATAGTTATAAGCTGATCCACAGAGGCTTTAGCGAATAATACCACATCATCCGCGAAAAAAAAAAAGGAAATCAAAGGATCATCCATCATCCCTTGCTAGACGGATAGACTTCCATTTAACACCGTTCACCTCACATTGTATTACTCGAGCTAATCTTTCTACGCATAAAACAAACAAATAAGGGAAAAGGGGGTCACCCTGACGGATACCTCTAGTTGGCTTAAATAAGTTCGTGATCGATCCATGACATAGGATTTGTGTTGAAATGTACGAAATACACTTCGTTTTTAGCAATCGGAGAGCATATGAGATTCTGATATCTTACAACTTATCATCAATAAACGATCATTCGAGGTAATCGTAAATCTTCTTGAGGTCGATTTTTATTACCATCCATCCTTGTTTTCCTTTCTTCAATCACATATAATGTATACCTTCTTGTGCGATTATTATGTTGTATGCTATGGATCAACCTAGAAAGAAGCTTGTTTGATTGGATGAGACCCAATTGGCTAATAGAGGTCTAAGGTAATTCACTATTATTTTCATCACAGCCTTGTATAATATCGAGCAAAGATTGATTGGGCAGAATTGGCTAATATGCTCAGAAGGCTTTTAATCTTTGGCAGCAATACAATTAGTGTTTGGTTCAGGGCCTTATCCAACTCACTGTCAATAAAAATATCTTTTATCAAACGACAGACACTTCCCCACTGTTTCCCAGTTACGTTGATAGAAAATGGTGTGTATGCCATCTCTTTGGCAGCAATACCATTAGTGTTTTTGACCCTTTGCATTCCCTTCTCTTTGTTTTCTGCTCTTCCTCTCCTTTTTGCTTTGAAGCATGTTTCATAGCTTAACGTCAACAAGAAATGGTGTGTATGCCATCTGCCACGGAGGCTTTTAATGGACTCATGTTAAAGATAACTCCTTCGATTTCTTCATTCGGGACTGGGCGACACAAACCTTGCATGTTGTTCGAAGTCTCGTGAGGAAATAGACCTCGAATGGAGTAGTCGTAGCCATCCCTACCAGAGCTTGTGAACAACTCTTCATATAAGTTCACTACCATTGCTTTCGTAGCCATCATGTGTCTTAAGGGCTGTTACACAATTTGTTCTTATTCTGTGCATTGTGCATGTGTTGAAGAAATTGGTATTTCAATCTCCTTTTAGAATCCATTGGCTCCTAGATTTTTGGAACCAAAAGCTTTCTTCGTATCGTAGGACATCATCGAGCTCCGTCCTCAGTCCGCATTCTAAATCGCTCAAGTGATCCGAGCCAACTTTTCATTTGGCTTTATCAATACCTCAGATTTGTGTAAGCAGCTTCTTCTATTTTCTACCATATATATGCTCGAACACCTCTCCATTCCATTCTCGGACTTTATTTTAGAAAGATCACTAGGAAATGAAAAGGGAAATCATTCGGAATTTTCCAGGTGATCTTGTACCTAAAATATACAAGAGACGGTAGTGATCTGATCCTACTCTTTCCAGGTGGAGAACCATGGAACTAGTACAAGTATTGCATTACAATCACCACTAAGATTCATGTCTCATCTTGTGCTGGTTCTAACCGTGAGAGCTGCCACCAAAGGTGTTTACACTTAAATTATTATTTTTTAATTAACGATAATTAATTTAACATAAAAGTTATTCATTAGAGTTATAACCCTAAAACTGCGCAAAATCTTTTATTAATTAAATACTTTTTTATTTTATTTTTATCCAAATAACTAATGATGATTAAAAATTAATAATAATAAAAAGGCAAAGAAGAAGAATCCGGGAAAAGGTAAATCGAAAACCTTAACATGTACTCTACTTATTTAAGTCATGTCTAAGTATATATTTCTCCATGGAATTAACTATGCAAGACGTAAAAAATAATTTATACGGATTATATTAAGACCGAAAATTAAAACTCAAAACTTTAACATCATTTCAAACATCAAATTAATGTATTAAAATCTCGAAAATTATTAATTCAAAAATTAATTAATTAACATTTAATGATTCAATTGGGTGAGGTATTGATGCCACTTGTTAGAACCAAAATATAATAAACTTGATATCTAAACTTAAGATCTAATAATATCAAATCATCATGAATAAAATACTAGATGTAAAAGCATACATGAATTAATTGATAGATTAAAATTCTTGAGACTTTCTTTAGTTGTGATCTAATACACGCTTTCTTTGTCGTAAAAGCTCTTTGACACGAGATAGGAGTAATACAAGCTAACATACATATCAGAGACTATTACCTTAAATTGAATATCAGGTCAGTCTTTTAAGTATTTGGAATATAAATATTTCACCCATCGAATTATATACAATTTTAATGACTCAATTGATATTTTTTTAAGTTTATATACTAATTCCAAATTTAGAGGACGTCTAGTTTAATTAAAGGCTTTAATATACAAAAGGTGTCATACGTATGTCCGTTTTTTCAATTCAATGCCTAAGGTTTTTTTTGTTCCAATCTGGTGCCTAACGTTACATTCTGTAACTCATAATGGGTCACGCCGTGACAGACAGTTAGTTTTCTCCATTAAGTGACACGTGTTACAATCTGGTAATTTTAAAATTTCTTTTTTAAAAATAAATATTAAAAATATTATTATATTTATAAAAAACCCTTATTTTTTTAAATTACAAAAATGCCCAAATCCTAATAGTGAAGCTTACCCACGGCACCGGACGACGACTACGACGTGACCCATCGGTTGGGTTTTGAGCAGACGACGACAAGGAAGCTAAATATAGTGGCGGTGAGGCGAACGGAGGTCCGAGGCGGCCAGAATCATCCAAAATCCGAGGCGTCGGGGTGTGTTTTCGATGAAACTTCAAGGGTTCGATTCCGGCGAACGACGACGGTTATCCACGAATTGTTTTGGGGGATTTGATCACGGCGGCGAGGCGCTTCGATTGGGCTGGGCGGTGACAGGAATGGACGAGCGATGGCGGCGGTCGACGTGGGTTTAGGGTTTGAAATGAAGGTTTTCAAAATTTTGAGATTGTTTCAAGATTAATGTGTTTTTAATTTTAAAAAATATATAATTTTTGGACTAATTTCAAGCTTGAAATCAAGCTTCGGCGGGTTGATCGGATACATTTCAAAAACTATATATTTTTTAAAATTAAAATATACCAATTATTGTATTAAGTTTAAAACATGGAAATCAAAACGTGTTAGTAATAATGCACAGGGGTACCAACTTTCTTTCAAGTTCAAAGAGATTGGATTGAACAACAAGTCTAGGAGATTATAAATAGAGAAAATAACATCAGTGACCAAAAATCTCATATAATATACGATTTTAACCAATTTTTTCCGGATTTGCCAAAATGACCAACAAAATCGCAATGCGATCGCTAATTCGCAACGCGATCTCCATTATCGCAAATTCGCGTTGCATTTTCGCAATGCGATAGTTGAAAATCGCGTTGCGATGGTCTACAGTATCGTTACGATTTTCCCAATTCGCAATGCGAATAAGTAAATCGCAACGCGAATTGGGAAATTCGCAATGCGAATAAGTAAATCGCAACGCGAATTGGGAAAATCGCAACGCGAATGGGAAATCGCAATGCGATACTGACTATCGCAATGCGATAATAAAAAATCGCAACGAGATACTTACTTTCGCAATGCGATACTGACTTTCGCAACGCGGTAATACATAATCGCAATGCGATTTTCAAAGCGCCATTAGTATCCTGGCCAAGTATTTTATTTTTAAATTCCAAACATGAATATAAATATATTGGAACACTGAACTGTCCACAGTATATCCCGTAATCGCAACTCATAACCTAAAACCTAAAATCACAACTCAGTCCCATCTCCATCTCTCACTCTCTCACCCATCTCCAACGAAATCCGTCCCCATCTCCGGCGAAATCCGTCTATCTAAATCTCTCAGAGCCACCCTCACAATCAGAAATGGAAAATCAACCAAATCAACCAACGAGGGTTAGTTTTTTAATTATTTTCTTTTTGAAATTTTTGCATTATTATTAGGTTTTTCATATTGAAATTGATGATAAGTTTACTGGTAATTTCAATAATAGATTAACCATTTCACTTAGATTGCTTATTAAATCAACCAAGAATCGCAACGCGAAATGCAAATCGCAACACGATTTTAGTTTCGCGTTGCGATTCTCTCGTTGCGATAGTCATTTTCGTGTTGCGATTTTCATTTTCAGAAACTATTCTTCTTCTGCAAATTGAAACTTGAATGAATTGCATTACTTCAACCAAAAAACAAAGACAAATACGAAATTCACAGTGTTGCATATTTAAGTTTGAAGAATAAACTACTACTATTTATGTTTATTATTGTTTTTGGTATATCTTCACAGTGTAGTTTTTGGTATATCTAATTTAGTATGTTTATTGTTTTTGTAGAACTTTTATTCGGCTCAATTGACCTTGAGAATAAAGTCAGCCTGGCCAAAACAATTGCGTCGAAGCTTTCACCTGCACAAAGAAAAATGTTTGAGGATACATGCTTCGGGCCATGGCTGAAAGTACAACATCCCGGTGGAGATGCGATGTTGACACACCTGTTTCTTCAAACCATGACTAGAGATCTACCAGAGACTATACAACGTCGTGATGAAGAGATATGGTTTGATTTTCCACCGGCGTATACGTGTTTTGGGCGGGAGGAGTTTTGCTTAATCACCGGTCTACGCTTCGGACACGATGATGTAGGTCGGTACACTAGACACATTACCCGCCCATCATGGCTATCCCGGGTTTTTCCTGAGCTGGAGAGGCCGAGTCTACATGTAGAAGACCTGACAAGATTTTTGAATAATAAAGATGGTTTTACTCGGATGGATGACGTCGACGTTGTCCGAGTATGCCTTCTAATTCTTTTGCATGCCGGCTTTTTAGGCAGAGAGGCCAGACAACCTATTCCAAATGATCTAATCAAATTGGTAGAAGACCTAAATGCGTGGAACCTGTTTCCGTGGGGCTCGTATTTATGGAAAGCTACATGGAATAAGTTATCGTCTGCCTTGGATGATCGAAAAAGTTTGCATGGCGATGGTTCCAAATACACTTTGACAGGCTTTATTTGGGCCTTTAAGGTAAGAATTTTTATATAATGTTTCCAAAATTATAAGTAATTATTTAACAATTACTAATTTTGTTTTATATTGTTTGTAGATTTGGATATTTGAGGCCTTTCCCGCCATGAAGACATATGCAATAAAAACTTCAAATAATATTCCCAAGGCTATTTCCTGGAAGAGGAAACGAACCTTGCAATGGGAAGATTTACTACGGTATACGATAATAAATAATGTAAGTTAACATAAATACTACCATATGTTTATAAACAAGTTATTACTAGTACACATTTAACTTTGTTTGAGCTTTTATATTGTTAGGAGGCTAACACTCCTCTACAGAGGCTGACACCCACGGAAACTGAGCTTGCCACTGATTGGTGGCAAGCTAGTAAACGTTTTTTTGATGGAACGGTTGATGAGCAGCCTCCACTTCGGGAGCCATCACCTCGCCCAGAGCTATCACCTCACCTAGAGCCATCATGATCGACCCGGCTATACACCTCCACAACGACAGCCATCACCTATTCTGTCACATCATCGAGCCTCTTCTCCACCATCACCGCAAGATAGGAGACCGGCAAAGATGCCACGACGTTTATCTCCCTGTTCTCCACCTCCACCTCAACGGGATGAGTTATGGGAGTTACGTGATGAGGTCAATGCCTTGCGTGAGGAGGTCGGTACTTTACGCAAAGACGATGGTGCATGGCGTGTTGAGGTGTCTACATTACGCGGTGAGGTAGCCGCTCTACGTGAGATGGTAGCATCGTTGCAGAATGAGGTTCATACTCTACGCAACGAGGTAAGTTTAAGATTTTTCATACTCGTAATTCATTCGGTTGCTGCCAATCTGTTTTTGTTAGTATTTGTTTTTGGTTTTGTTTTTGTCTTTTGGTTGAAGTAATGCAATCCATTCAAGTTTCAATTTACAGAAGAAGAATAGTTTACTTTCGCAACACGAAAATGACTATCGCAACGCGGAAATGGCTATCGCAATGCGAAATAAAAATCGCAACGACAAAATCGCAACGCGAAATGAAAATCGCAATGCGATTTGTGTTTCGCGTTGCGATTTTGTCGTTGCGATTTCATTTCGCATTGCGATAGCCATTTCCGCGTTGCGATAGTCATTTCGCGTTGCGATTTTAAGTTTCGTGTTGCGAAAGTAAACTATTCTTCTTCTGGAATGTTTATATATGTTGTCCTTTTAAATGTTTATATAAGTGCTTACTTCTGGAATGTTATCTGAGCATTTTGTGAACTATGATAGAATAATGATTTGGGTGAATACAATGCTAGTTTGAAACATATTTGTCTTTGTTTAATATCATGTCTGTTTATTTACTGATTTATGTATTAATTTTTTTTAGCGGCCCGATAAGGTGGATGCTTTACGTCGGGTTTTCCTTGCACGACGGAGTTCACGCATCAGACGGCGTGGACGTGCTATTACGTCTCCGTTCACCCCAATGGTGCGAAGACTCCGCAAGAAGAAGCCCGACCCACCGGTCATCCCTCAAGAGTCCCCTCCAATCGTTCAAGAGGCCCCTTTTCTCCCTCAAGATTCCCCCCCCACCGTTCAAGAGGCCACTGTCATCGTTGAAGAGGTCCCTCCCACCATTCCAGAGCCCAATTAACATGGGGTAATATATCGAAGTATTGAGAAACCCCCACTGGTTCCGGACATGATGGATGAGAGTTGGCTCTCGTATGAGTTACCGGCTAGTACCCTTCCGGTATCTGAAGTGGAGAGGAGACAACTACCGGAAACAATTGTGGATAATACCCTTTGGGCTAAGACCGCAGTTGATTTTTATCTACATGAGCGGAGCCAAGGGTGTTACACTGACATCAGCAAACTCAACGATGAAATGTTTTTGTTGCTTGATCGGTCTTGGTGGGGTGTGCTATTAGGGGTTGAAGACAGTGGCTATTTGGATGGGGAGGTAAGACTATATTTGTCTTATATATGATTTTGATTAATTTGTTTAAAAATTAATGTAATTCACTAATATATGTATTTTTTTGTAAAACAGCATATCGATGCGTGGGTGTCACGTCTACTAATAATAAGGAAGCTTAGGGAAAAAAAAAATTCGCTATATACAATAATGCCGACGGCTTTTCACGCAGTTCACTTGAAGAATCAACGAGATGAATCATTTTTGTTGGGAAATGGACAAGCTAAACTTTATCCTGCATGGTGGGAGGTCGATAAGGTTAGTGTTAATTTTTTAAATTTTTTAAAGGTGTTAATAAATAGGTGCGCAAATAAATGAATTATTACTTATGATCGCAGGTGTTTATCCCTGTTTTGGAACGTCGTCACTGGCTTCTCGTCCAACTTCAGCTCCCATCCCTGAAGATAATAGTGTATAACAGCATGATCAATTACATATCACTGTCTGATTTGAGAGATATTTTCAAGGGATGGAGCTCTCATTTGGCTAAATTCTTGGATGGGATTAAGTATTGGAGTCATTCTGGACACAAGAAGCCAAAGAAGTTCAATGTCACAGTTGTCAGAGACGAGACCGCGCCACAGCAATCGCCGGGAGCCAGAGGGGATTGTGGTCCTCTCGTATGCCTTTGCTTGGCGCGTTTGACGACGGGAAGCACAGAGTTTTTACCTCCCACCGATAGAGATAGAGCTGCAGTAGGCTTGTATTTTTGGCATTATATGGCTAGAGCAATATATTCGAGACGCTGCCTACCTGCATCCGCGTTATGAAAGTGTCCATTGTTAATTGGTAAGTCAAATGCAAGTTTTGTTAACATATATACTCCTTTTGGTTTGAAAATGTTTGGTTAAGTACCTAGAATTCAATAATTTGATGTTTGTAGGTTTTAGATGTGTAGGAAGTCTTGTTTGAGCAAATGTTTGGTTTCTGCAGGTTAATCCTTAAGTGAGCTGCGTGAAATGGATGTACGGGGTCAAAAAGTTGTTGATTCATTGATTCAATAATTGATGAAGAAATAAGAATTATTATTATTTTTTGATTGTTTAATTGATTTGTAAAAGATGATTTGTAAATCTTGATTTGTTTAATTGATGTGTACATAATTTGTGTTGAAATGTAATAGTTGATTTTCAATCTGCTTTATGTTGAAGGCAAAACAGACTATCGCAACGCGAAATGGCTATCGCAACGAGAAAATCGCAATGCGAAATGAAATCGCAATGCGAAATGATAATCGCAATGCGAAATGAAAATCGCAACGAGAAAATCGCAATGCGATTTTCATTTCGCATTGCGATTTTCTCGTTGCGATAACCATTTTCGCGTTGCGATAGCCATTTTCGCGTTGCGATAGTCAAATGAATGTCTAATAAGTGATGACAACTGAAAAGATCATAGCAATGTTCAAACTCAAGTTACTAATACATGCCTAACTGAAAATGTTAAAAGTGCATACATAAAATACACATAATGCAAGTTTTGTTAACATATATACTCCTTTTGGTTTGAAAATGTTTGGTTAAGTACCTAGAATTCAATAATAATTGTTAAAAGTTTATGCATGTTAATCCTCGTTGCCTTTTTCATTTCGCATTGCGATTCTATCGTTGCGATTTGCATTTCGCATTGCGATGGTCAAATGATTGCCTTTCGCAACGCGATTCTGACTTTCGCAACGAGATAATACAGAATCGCAATGCGAGTTTCAAAGTTCGCAACAGGTTTTAGTTTCGCAAGCCAAATTTTGAGTGTATATATACGTAGCAGCAACAATTCATAACCTAAATCCCTAAATCGCAACTCATGCCATCTCCATCTATCACTCTCTCTGGCGACATTCGTTCCAATATCCAATGACATCCTTCCCCATCCGGCAACAGGTCTTAGTTTCGCATCTCGTTTGTTTAGTTACAACCATGAAATCATCTAATGTTGATCATGTTTGGATAAATTTGTGTTTTGGAGGGTCATGGGAGAATGTTCATGGTGTTTTACAATATATGCCTTTACCCATGAATCTTCAACTAAAACTGTCATTAAAGAAGTTAACTTATGAAACCCTAATGTTACGTGTTTCAAAGAAATTGAATTTAGAGCCCCTAAGTGGATTTAGGCTATCTTATCAGAGAAATGGTAAAGTTTATTTGTTAACCGACAATGAAAATGTTGAACGATTCATTGCTTACATTAATGTTTCAAGTGATGATGTTACATTGTATGTTGTTGAACCTAGAAGTAGTATTGTTGGGTCAATAGCGGGTAGTAATCAACTAAGTGGGTCAAAAAACCCACAGCCTTTCTCTAATCCAAATCCAAATCAACTTTCAGCACCAAATTCCGGTTTTCGTATTGACCAATTAGACGATGATGAGCCAAGAGAAAAAATTATGAGTACTAGTCAGTATTCGAAATTTGATCTTGGTCAATACCCGGACTTTGATATTGGTCAATACACGGATTTTGATGATGTTTCAGAAGAAGAAACAGACCCTGCGTGTAATGATTTTGATATTGGTCAATACCCGAATTTTGATGATGAAACACCCGTTGCCGAGGAAGATGTTGTTGATGATAATGAGGAGGAAGTTACGACTGTGAATGAACATGTTGAACATCCATTCTGTAATTCATATAATCCTGAAGAAGAAAAAGAAGAAGAAAAAGTCCCTGAAGAAAAGAAAATGCCACGGGAGTATAACTGGAATATGCCAGAATTACTTCAGTTACCGGAAGAAGAGTTGGCAAAGAAAGCAGTTGATTGTTACACAAAAGTTATTCGTATCAAGAAAGATGATTGTTTTGATACAAAGGAAGACTTGAAGATAGCTTTGTATACGAAATGTGTGGAAGATGGCTATCAACTAAAAGTTAACAAATCAAGCAAAGATCGTTTCGAAACAAGGTGTACGATTGACAAAAACTGTACGTGGCGTATGATTGCAAAGAGGATAAAAGATTGCGCAATGTTTCAAGTTAGGACCTTTATTGATAAACATACATGTTCAAGAACCCAAGTTTTTCCTCACCATAGACAGGCAAACAAAAAGGTGTTGGGTGGTTTTCTGGCTGAGTTAATGTTTTTGAATGGCAGGGTATATCGGGGACATGAAATTATGACTGACATGAATGCTCGGTTCAAGATTAGTATATCATATTCTCAAGCTTGGAGAGCCAAATGTTATGCCTTGGAATTGTTGAGGGGGTCGCCAGAAGCATCGTTTGCCCAACTGCCGGCTTATTGTCACAAATTAAAGCTGAAAAATCCTGGGTCGGTAACTCATATCAAAACAGATAGAGATGGACGCTTTGAGTTGCTGTTTATCGCCATTGGTGCTGCGGTTAGTAAATCAATATAATTCTGTTGACTCATTTCTGTTAGTTACATGCATTTAAATTTAAATGATTATATTTCTTGTGTATATTATTTTGTAGATTCGTTCGTTTATTACTTGCATGCGCCCAGTTATTATAGTTGACGGAGCACATTTAAAAGGTCGATACCTTGGAGTAAACTTATTAGCAGTAGCCATGGATGCTAACAATGGGATATTGCCAATAGCTTACGGGGTTGGCAAATCTGAAACCTCTGATTCATGGACATGGTTTATGGGGCATCTTAGGGATTGCATAGGTCCTATTAGCAATCTGACAATCATATCCGATAGGGCAAACTCAATTGACAACGCTGTTAGAAGGTGTTTCCCAGATGCTTTTCATGGACTTTGTGGTGTTCATTTGTATAGAAATCTAAATCAAGGTCTGCTGGTATAAAAAAGCACAAATGAACATACTGGAAGGCTGTAAAGGCTTATCGGGAAGTGGATTTCAATAAGCATATAAACTGTTTAAGACGTGTTTTGCCTCAGTGTGCTCAAACACTAGAAGATGTCGGGTTTGAAAGATGGTCAAGAGTACATCAACTTGGAGCAAGATATGGTTTCATGACGTCTAATAGTGCAGAATCAATTAACGCTCTAAGTCGTCATTCCCGGAAATTACCCATTACTATGTTAATGGAGTTTTTTCGAGCCTCTATTCAACAGTGGTACTACAAGAAAAGAAACCATGCATGTATTATTTCTTTGAATTCGTAACTTATCGTATATTTTACTAAGTATTATTTATTTAAATTTACAGGAACATTGGAACATCGTGTTACACCATGGACTGAAAAAAAGATAACGAAACGTGTTGTGAAGTCAACGTCATGGAGAGTTGAACCATGTTCAAACACTTTGTTTGAAGTACTGGATAATAACTTAAATGGGCTTGTCGATCTAAATGCAAGGACGTGTAGTTGTATGAAATGGCAAACATCTGGTTATCCATGTGGCCATGTTATAAAAGTTGCTCTTCATTTGCGCACTTATTTATGAATACCTTTAAACTCAATCTAAAATAAACACTAACCTTATCGACCTCCCACCATGCAGGATAAAGTTTAGCTTGTCCATTGCCCAACGCAAATGATTCATCTCGTTGATTCTTCAAGTGAACTGCGTTAAAAGCCGTCGGCATTATTGTATACCGTGTATTTCTTTTATTTTCCTTAAGTTTCCTAATTATTAGTAGACGTGACACCCACGCATCGATATGCTGTTTTACAAAAAAAATACATATATTAGTGAATTACATTAATTTTTAAACAAATTAATCAAATGAAAATATAAGAAAAATATAAGACTTACCCCTCCATCGAAATAGCCATTGTCTTCGACCCCTAATAACGCCCCACCAAGACCGATCAAGCAACAAATAGATATCATCATTGAGCTTGCATATGTCAGTGAAAACACCCCGGCTTCGCTCATGTAGATAAAAATCAACTGCGGTCTTAGCCCAAAGGGTGTTATCCAGAATTGTGTCCGGTAGTTGTTTCCTCTCCTCTTCAGATACCAGTATGGTACTGGCCGGTAACTCATACGAGAGCCAACTTGAATCCATCATATCCGGCACGTCAGAGGGTTTCTCAAGAATCCTACATATGACGCCATGTGAATCGGGCTCTTGAATGGTGGGAGGGACCTCTTCAACGATGACAGTGGCCTCTTGAACGGTGGGAGGGGACTCTCGAGGAATGATAGGGGCCTCTTCAACGATAGGAGTGGAATCTTGAGGGATGATAGGCGAGTCGGGCTTCTTCTTGCGGTGTCTTCGCACTATTGGGGTATACGGAGACTTAATAGCACGTGCACGCCGTCTGATGCGTGAACTCTGTCGTGCAAGAAAAACCCGACGTAAAGCATCCACCTTATCGGTCCGCTAAATAAAAATACAAATATCAGTAAATAAACAGACATGATATTTAAACAGTGAAAACAAAGATAAATATATTTCAAACTTTCAACCAAAAGACAAAACAAAGACAAATACTAACTTCACAGTGTTAAAGTAAAAAGTTTAGCAGTTTTGGCAGCAACCGAATAAATTTACTAAGCAATCTAAGTGAAATGGTTAATTTAAGTGAAATTACGAGTAAATTTATCATCAAGTTAAATATGGAAAATCTTAAACTTACCTCGTTGCGTAGAGTATGAACCTCATTCTGCAACGATACTACCATCTCACGTAGAGCGGCAACCTCACCACGTAAAGTAGACACCTCCACACGCCATGCACCATCGTTATCGCGTAGAGTACCGATCTCCTCACGCAAGGCATTGACCTCATCACGTAACTCCCTTGACTCATCCCGTGGAGGTGGAGAACAGGGAGATAGAAGTCGTGGCATCTTTGTCGGTCGCCTATCATGAGGTGATGGTGGAGAAGAGACTCGATGATGTGACGGGATAGGTGATGGCTCTCGTTGTAGAGGTGTACAGTCGGGTCGATCAGGTGATGGCTCTGGGTGAGGTGATGGCTCTCGAAGTGGAGGAAGTGGAGGCTGCTCATCATTCGTGCCATCAAAAAAACGCTGACTAGCTTGCCACCAATCAGTGGCAAGCTCAGCCTCCGTGGGTGTCAGTCTCATTAATGGAGTGTTGGCCTCCTAAAAATATAAAAACTAAAACAAAGTTAAACGTCTACTATTAATAACTTGTTTATATATGATTATTTGTGTTAACTTACATTATTTATTGTCGCATATGGTATTAAGTCTTCCCAATCCAACATACGTTTCCTCTTCCAGGAAATAGCCCTAGGAATATCATCTGAGGATTTTAATGCATATGTCCGCATGCTGGGGAAAGCCTCGAATATCCAAATCTACAAACAATATAACAAACATTAGTAATTGTTAAATAATTAATTATAATTTTGAAAACATTATATATAGAATTCTTACCTTAAAGGCCCAAACAAAGCCTGACAAAGTGTATTTCGACCCATCGCCCCGCAAACTTTTGCGGTCATCAAAGGCAGACGACAACTTAGTCCAGGTAGCTTTCCATATACGAACCCCACGGAAACAGATTCCATGCATTTAGGTCCTCTACCAATAATATTAGCTCCTGAGGAATAGGTTGTCTGGCCTCTCTGCCTAGAAAGCCGGCATAAAAAAGTAGTAGAAGGCATACTCGGACAACATCGACGTCATTCATCCGAGTAAAACCATCTTTCTTATTAAACAATTTCTTCATGTCGTCGACGAGTAAGTTCGGCTTCTCTATTGACTCATCAGGAAAAACCCTGGATAACCATGATGGGCGGGTGATATGACGAGTGTACCGGCCTACATCATCGTGTCGAATCGTAGACCAGTGATTAAGCAGAACTCCTTCCGCCCAAAACAAGTATACGCCGGTGGAAAATGAAACCATATCTTTCCTCACCACGTTGTATACTGTCGGGTAGATCGCTAGTCATGGTCTGAAGCCACAAATGGGTCAAACTAGCATCTCCACCCGGATGCTGTACTCTCAGCCATGGCCCGAAGCAGGTTTCTTCAAACAATTTTCTTTGTGCATGTGAAAGCTTCGAAGCAATTGTAGTGGCTAGGCTAACTTTATTCCTTAATGTCAATGAAGCCGAAAAAAATTTCTACAAAAAAAACAATAAACATACCAAGTTAGATATACCAAAAATTACACTGTCAAGATATACCAAAAACAAAACAATAAATATAAATAGTAGTTTATTCTTGAAACTAAAATTTGCAACACTGTTTTGTCTTTTGGTTGAAATGAAATCGCAACGAGATAATGAGAATCGCAACGCGGAAATGACTATCGCAACGAGAGAATCGCAACGCGAAATGACTATCGCGACCAGACAATCACAACGCGAAATGAAAATCGCAACCGCGAAATAAAAAATCGCAACGCGAAATGAAAATCGCAATGTGATTTTGGTTTCGCGTTGCGATTTTTATTTCGCGTTGCGATTATCTCGTTGCGATAGTTATTTCCGTTGCGATTTTCATTCTCGAAACTATTCTTCTTCTGCATTACTTCAACCAAAAGACAAAGCAAAGACAAATACTAACTTCACAGGCTAAACAGTTTAGCAGTATTGGCAGCAATCGAATGAATTTAATAAGAAATCTAAGTGAAATGGTTAATCTATTATTGAAATTACCAGTAAACTTATCATCAATCTCAATATGAAAAACCTAAAATAATGCAAAAATTTCAAAATAAAAATAAAAAAAACTAACCCGGAGGTTGATTTTCTATTTCTGAATGATTGTGAGGGATTTTTGACTGTGAATGGTTGTGAGGGATTTCGCCGGCGATGGGGACGGAAATCTTCGGAGATGGGGACGGATTTCGCCGTAGAGAGTGAGAGATGGAGATGGGACTGAGTGTTGTGTTTTTGGGTTTGAGGTTATGAGTTGCGATTACTGTGGACGGTTCATTTTCCGATTTATTAAGAAAAAATACGTGTTTGGAATTTGAAAAAAAAAATACGCGTTAATACGAATGGCGCTATGTAAATCGCGTTGCGAAAGTCAGTATCGCGTTGCGAAAGTAAGTATCTCGTTGCGATTTTTTATTATCGCATTGCGATTTTCCCAATTCGCGTTGCGATTTACTTATTCGCATTGCGAATTTTCCAATTCGCGTTGCGATTTACTTATTCGCATTGTGAATTGGGAAAATCGCAACGATATTGTAGACCATCGCAACGCGATTTTCAACTATCGCATTGCGAAATGCAACGCGAATTTGCGATAATGGAGATCGCGTTGCGAATTAGCGATCGCATTGCGATTTTGTTGGTCATTTTGGCAAATCCGGAAAAGTTAGTTAAAATCGTATATTATATGTGATTTTTGGTCACTGAGGTTATTTTCTCTTATAATATTGGTGGATTTCAACATAATCGATGATGCCAATACTCAGGGTGTTACTACATCAGTCCAAATTCACTAATTTAATTTATTAGACTGTGATTTAACTGTTACTTCAATAATGCAATGCCTAAGCACCGTAAGTTACTGAAAAAAATATCTGATCTAATTATAATTAATATATAATTTTTGGATTAATCTAAAAATTATATTTTTTAAAAATTAAAAACACATTAATTTGAAACAGTCTCAAAAATTTGAAAACCTTCATTTCAACCCCTAAACCCACGCCGACCGCCAACCACCGCCGCTCGTCTGTTCCTGTCACCACCCAGCCCAATCGAAGCACCTCGCCTCCATGATCAAATTCCCCAAAACAATTCGTGGATAGTCGTCGCCGTTCGTCGGAATCCAACCCTTGAAGTTTCGTCGAAAACACACCCCGACGCCTCGGATTTTAGACGATTCCGACCACCTCGGACCTCCGTTCGCCTCACTGCCACTATTTAGCTTCCTCGTCGCCGTCCGCTCAAAACCCAACGGTGGGTCACGTCGTAGTCGTCGTCCGGCGCCGTGGGTAAGCTTCACTATTAGGATTTGGGCTTTTTTGTAATTTAAAAAAAAATAAGGATTTTTTATAAATAAATAATATTTTTAATTATTTTTGAAAAGGAATTTTTAAATTACCAGATTGTGACATGTGTCACTTAACGGAGAAAACTAACGGTCCGTCACAGCGTGACCCATTCGAAGTTACGAAATATAACGTTAAGCACCAAAATAAAACAAAAAAAATCTTAGGCATTAAACTAAAAAAACAGATATTCGTTGGGCACCTTTTTTTAATATTAAAGCCTTAATTAAACAAAAGATTTATTTACAGCTAAGCTAAGAGTATTGACTGAACAAAATCTAAAATAAAATCTCAATCTAAAAAAAAGTACAATTCATGATTAGTCGTTTTACGTTCCTGATTCGGCGGGGATACATGATACGGCTGATATCCATCGGCTCTTACATAGGATCTTTCCTCTTTATTTTATGTTTGGGTATATTACACATTTTTTTATCATTCAACTCTTTCTTACTCATATTTTGATAATTAAAGTTTAAATTTTATTAATTTAATTATTAAATTTTAAAATTATTTCTGCTTTTATCACTTTACCGTTAAATCACAAAAGTTGTAATGATTAGGGGTGTAAACGAGTCGAGTCGAGGTCGAGTATTACTGAGCTCGACTCGACTCAAAAACCCTGAAATGGAGCTCGACTCGACTAGAAAACTCGCGAGCTTAAAATTTTCAAACTCGACTCGAACTCGAAATCCTGAACTGAATCTCGTGAGCAACTCGAAAATGCTCGAAATGAAAAAAAATCTTAAACTTAACTCGATTGAAGACTCAAACTCAAACTCGAACATGAACCTTAAATACATGAAATCTTACTATATTTTTTTAAAAAACAAATCAATACATAAATATTATTATTATTAATAATTTATTTTTTAAAAATAAATCTTAATATTATATTTTCGATATGCTCACCAGCTTTTCGAGTCGAATATAGAGTAGCTCGTTTAGACTCGTTAAGAACTCGACTCGAGTTGAGTCTATTCGATCCGAGTATTTATCGAGCCTTGATCGAGTCGATCTCGAGTAGCTCGTGATCTATCTCATCTCATTTACGGCCCTAGTAATGATATGACTCATTTTATTAATAATTGCGCCAACATAAAATTAGAGGAGAAAAGTTAAATCCTTATCTCAATCTAAACTTCAAACTCTCATCGATCTCACCTTTGCCTCAATCCACAAACCTTCATCAGCAAGAACGCAAAGCTGGAAACACACCGCGGAAAGATATTTAAATTTTTTAGTTTTGTACTATTTTATGATCGTTAGACGATATAAATCAAATATAGATCTTTAAATGAAAATGAATGTTGGAGCAACGATCATCAGAATTAACCAATGTCATAACGTTTTTAAAACGAAATATCGAATTTAAAAATAATTATGACTGCCAGATTGAGAAATGAGACGAGAAGAAGTCAAACCTGCAGAATTTTGCCCCACGCTCAGTGTTCTGGTTGACTCAGAAATGCTTACATTGTTCAATGCTGTATTTCAAATCAATTGAATCAGTAAGGTATTATAAGAAGAGAACTGTTCATTTTCAAAACCAAATTACCTAGGACAAGCAATACCAGGGTGAATAATGAGCTGAGCAGTGAAACTGATCGAATTCGATTTGATCAAAATTTACTTAACACTCGATTCGAGTTCGATTGGAGACCTTAACGAATTAAGTTCAGTAAAATTCAATTAGACTCAATAAGTTACGAGTAATTCGTTAAATTTTTATAATTTTATTAGTTTGGTGATTGCAAAAGCAATGAATAGAGTGAAGAGGTGTTGATTTTCTTATTTTTAAGATTGATTTTTATCGTTGAACTTCTTTTTCTTTTTCAATAATTTTTTAATATGCTAGTTGATGTATTTTGGATTATTACTTTAGTTTAATATGTTAGTTTGATGTATTTGTGGATTGTTAATTCAGAGTTTAGATTTTGAAATTGATTCATATACTCTTTTAATATTTTTTTAGTTAAATTTGTTAATTTATGTTTATAGTAAGCTCTATATAGTATTAGTAGATTTAACCTATAAATAAAAAATATATTAAAATCTCTAGTGAGCTTAACGAGCAACAAGTCGAGTAGAGCAACAATTTTTTAACGAGTATAAATCGAGCAAAATTTAATGAGCTTAACGATCAACAAGTCGAGTTGAGCAACAAAATTTTTTAACGGACACATAGTTAAATACTAACCAACTCACAATCGAGTCGCTCAATAAAAGATACAAATTTAATGAATTTTGAGACTCGTTGACTATTATCGATGGTAATCGGAATGATAAACAGTACACTGATCAACATTTAAATAGATTCATTGAAATGAATAAATATAAAAAATTAAAAACAAACTTTACAAGATTTTTTTAAAATAAAAAAGTCATTTTGATCTGAAAATCACTTTTTGTAGAAGTCAAAAGACTTCATTTAGTGTCGCATCCACCGTTTGTTATTTAAGGATCGAGTGATAAAAATGACACAAGTTAAAATGACGTGATTAAATTGAAAATTGTTAAACTTCAATTACTAAAATAAGAGTGAAAAAATTGAATGATAAGAAATTGTAATTATCCTTCATATATAGTAGGATAGTTCATCGGGGCTTGACCTTCCTCATTTCATTTGCCGATCCCATCTTCTTGCTTTCTTCCCGTTCTTATTTATCTGATCCTTTGGGTGTTAGGGTTTTTCTTCTAAATCTCAATCGATCCCAAGACGGAACAACAGAAAAATAGGGTCTTTTCTCTTAACATAATCTGGGGTTTACGAAGAGCATAGGAAGATAATATGCCTTCGTTACCCTTCCAATCGATTTGCTCCCTTTGATCCCTTCCTTGACCCGTTTTCATGCCGGTTATGTTCATGTTCCAATCGTTTGAAAACATCTTCAAAAGAGCGATCGTCGTGGTAATCTTTGTTAACGTTTTCCCCCATCAATTTCAGTGGTTTTTATTCCATTTTTTTTCTCTTTTTCTTTCGTTTTCTCTCTTTTTCACCCTCTTCTTCTTCGCGATTCCTCTGCTTTACGTTGAGATAAATAGAATATAGTTTGTTTACAAGATCCGGGGAATTGGTTTCGATCGTGATCTGGGGTTTGCTCTTTCCGGAGGTTTAAAGGTCTTCAATAGATTCCGGTAGCCGCCTTTAAGAAAGGTATATTAACCTTGCTGATATATAGCTGATTAAGAAAGTTCCTCAATTTATTTTGCAGTATTTATGGGTTAGGGTTGATTATGATATGGATTATTGAATTTGTTGGCTAAATTTGTATGGATATTACTTATCAATGAATGAATCCCACGAATATTTTTGTGGCAAGTTTGTTATTTTCCAATTTATTTGTTTTTTTTAAATTTTGGACCGATCTTGATTAATTATATGAAAATTTTTCAGCTTGATTTAGAATTAATTTATGTATAATATGTCTTCGAAACCACCTATGATCTTTTAATGGCCCATGAGTTTTTCTTCTCAAGACTTGTTACAATGGACTGTCCATTTTTGCAGCTAAGTAGGACTTCTTTGAATTCACTGGTATCATAAAAGGACATGTTGGGTTCAAAGAGGTAGTTGATCCAGGTGATATTAAACAGGCAATAGATCATGCTTGCTTGAATGAATTTGATGGTGGCGATACGAGTGATGTGGACGATTTACTTGACCAAGGACATCAAAGCAAACCTCCAGTAAACTGTTTAGGCAAGTCTGCATCATTTCCTTCTTGTTTCTCGCCTCCCGAAGATGATGATGATGATATTGAAACTTCGTTGAGGTGGATATTCTGCGAGGACTCGGTTCAATCCCTGCTCTCGTTCAATTTCTTTGCCGGTAAGTGCCTTTTGTTCTTGGTAAATTCTAGAGTTTTGCTGATACATACTGTTTATAAGACTAGCATTGTCTTTTCGATGAATTGGATGAAGGCTCTTGTTAGCTTCTTCGAATTATAGTTGGTTCTTGGTTCATTTAAAGTTTCCTCCGTTCTGATGGCTTTATTCTTTAACAGACTCCATTAAAGCTAGTGTCTGCCCTTAAAGGCAGCCGTGGAAAAAGGTTTACCGACAAAGGAGCTGAGAGTGACATGGGCCTGATGTGTACGATCCTCTGCCGACATCCGTATTGCACACGGTCAGAGCCAAAAAGCAGAAGTCGAAGAAGATCTATGACAAGAAGAAACATGGAAAGAAATCGAAGAAGAGCAACAACTCCTCACGTGGAGGTAATGGAGGCAGTAAAAGCAACAAACTTCCGCAGAGGCAGCAGTGCCTCTGCGAGTTCGGATAGGTGGTATGACTATAAACCACTCGAGGTTGACACCTCCGGAAACCTTAAGTTTTCAAGGCTGGTAGTACAGACCCGTATTGTGGTACCAGTTTTCTGAAAACATCACCAACTACGATGCACTACTCTGTGGCGTAGGCTCTATGAGTAAGGCCTTGGTTTACTGATCCATGTTGATAAATAAAACATTTTTTACTACATTCTCTGGTATGAAAATTTACAGTTGCTTTTAATTGCGATTATGCTATGGTAATCTTATTATGTTGTGGATTTGAAATTTGTTAGTGTGGTGTCTCAGGCAGCATCTGAACTACATTTGCTGTGTAAAATATAATTATTACTAATACTCATTTAATGAGTTGCACAGTGAGATGTATTGAATCTTATGCTCTTATTATTTTACTATCTTTGTGAAATTACACGTGGAATCTGCCCTCTAAATCCATAAAAATGGTATCTAATTTCTGCTTTTGGTCTCTTTTAAAAAATGTAGC